>NC_056748.1:316249480-316369480 GCF_019279795.1 Protopterus annectens
TACTTTCACAGTGTGGGTTCTGTCAATGAGCCAGTTGGCAACCCATCTTGTGACATAGGGATTTATACCTAGTTTAGTGAGTTTATCTAGAATTCCAGAGTGGGGGATGGTGTCATAAGCCTTGGCAAGATCTAGATAGGCTGCGTGAACCACCTTATCCTCGTCTACAGCTTTGGTGACTGCGTCAAAGAATTCAGTCAGGTTTTGGAGACATGATCTGCCTTTTACAAACTCGAACTGGGTGGGGTCCAGAGTTTGGAGATTACCAATGTCTTTATTTATAAGTTCCATGATGATACGCTCCATGGCCTTGCAGACCAGGCTCGTTAGGCTAATGGGGTATTAGTTCCCGGTGTCCTGGTGGCTCCCCCTTTGTGGAGTGGGATAACCGTTGCTGTGTGTCATTCAGTGGGCACAAAGCCTGAGGTGAGGCTATGATTGAACATGGTGCTTAAGTGGGGTTCCAGTTCATTCTGTAGTTCATGTAGAACTTCATGTCCTAACCTCTCAGAGCAAAAAAACTGGCCAAAGCCTAAAATGCTGGGGGGACAAGTAAGGACAGATCATAAATATTGTCTGTACAAACTTAGAAAGTTGATAGAGGAACAGGGTTTGTATTAACATAACAACATTCAGGGAAGGATTAGATGTCTGAAACTCAAATGTATGCCATTAGGTAGTGACTTCAATCCTGATATGTCCCATACAGACTTAGATAGTCGATAGAATGACAGGTAGTGCATTACCAAATATGACTTATAAGTAGTATTGATACATGTAATTTAAGTTCATTTATTAATTTTTTTTCCCATTCTAAATTAAGTTAAATCATAGCTGAGCAGGTTTGTGCATTACGGCTCTCTGCTCACCATTGCTTAAACACTTCATAGGAGCTTAATAAAAATGTATAGCTAAACTCCTTAATGATGAGATAGCATAGTGGTTAGAGTCCCTGCTTTGCATGCAGGCATTCACAGTTTGAGTACCGAACAGGCACTTTATTTTTACATGGGAAAGCATTGTTAAAATTAATTATTTTATGTTAAATTATGTAGTAATTGATATTTGTTTCCCAGGGTAGTGTAGCTGCCCCAAAATAGAAGTGTGAGTGCATATAATAACATGTGAAATCACCCATGTATACAAAAGTGTCCCATACAGAATAGTCACACCGCAAGGTAATGTAATGAAAGCATATAGGGGGATGTCATGTAAAGTAAATCATATACACATAATAATATGTCAGTAATGATGAATTAATGTACAATCCTGATATTTTTTTTAAATGAAAACTGTGAGGTAAGGAAATTAACTTTTTTCCACTGTAGTGTGATCTTGGGGTTGGTATATTTAATTTACGGGAGGTATGAAGGAGCAGGGGGGGACTTGCCCTGCTACAAAAATGTAGTAGAAAGTATGTTTGTTAGTTAGGTGGTGGTGTAGTTTGAAGGGATGTTATTTACATGTGCATTATAGTTTTCAGTGTTATGAAGCACACTTTCAATGTCCTGAGTTTTCAGTGTTTTGGGTTTTCAATGTTTTGCGATTTAGATGTTTTGGTCTCAGTATTATGAAATTCTATGAAATTTCAGTGTTATAGAGTAGACCATATATGGATCCCTATCAAACGATAGAAACTTCATTTGACTCAATTCCATTTGACTGAGACCATAAGACTGAAATTTCAAAATACTGAAAAATCACTTGACTGAAACCCATAATACTGAAATCTTACTATGCTAAATTTCAACATACTGAATTGTAAAGTGGATGATATAAAACCAGAATAGGTGGGGGGTTGTACCCCCCAAACTATATATTTTAACTCCAGGATCACACTACAGTGGGGAAAAGGTATATAGTTAGTAACCAAATACATTTCTGCAATGGACACTTCTCTGACACGGATGCCTGCCTGTTTACTGAATCGCTAATTCACCTCATTTGCATGTTTTTCACCAGCAAATGAGGTAATTAGCATTATTCAGTGGTGTCCATGTCAGAATAGTGTTGGCAAGCTCGTGCACACCCCCCAGCTTTGTTTACTGGATCGCTCAGCAGCCATATTCCATGCAGAAGCTGCTACACTATTCTGAAATGGAGATTTTGTTTTATTGAATCCCAGCCAATGTATTTTTCTATTTTACAATAATCTCAGAGCAAAAGGTCTACCTTTGTTAAAATTCTACTTATGGTGGGCTTCTTCAGTTACATAAAAGAATTTGTGAGTAGCACATGCAGGTTTACTGAACTCTCCTAATACCAAGATGGAAGTGTTACTTCTTGGACACTTTTTATACTTTATGAAATTATCATAAGTTCATAAGTATGTGCTAGGCTAGCTGCCCTTATGGGCCATTTTAAACCTTGCCAGTTTCCTTTTTGGTGTTTGAATTAATCTAGCCCATTTGATATTAGATTGGCCTTACCCATCCCATGGTCAGTAATTATATATTACTCCTAGTGAGAATAACTGGGATCATGCCATAGATAATTTGACTGTACCCATGCATGGGATAAGAAATTTAGGAGCTGCTTCTGTCAATAAGTTGTACAGGGGACAATTATGGGGTAAATTCTCTGTTCCTCATCATCCAAAGACCCAAGTTGTGCTTGGGTATGAACAGGGGTGAGCTTTGTTTTAAGTCAATGGGGAGTCTGTTCCAGAGCAGTGGTATCCTCTGCGAGATATCCCTGTCCCTCCAAACCCTACTGTTGATGTTGCAGAATAGGTTTGAATCCCTAGACTTGAGTATCTCTGATGCCATTTGTCTTGCTGATGTGCAATAAAATCCATCAGTATTGGGTTGGAGAATGCTTTATATGCCAGACACAGGTAATCTCTTAGCAGTCTGCAGGATAATGAGTATAGTGACAGGGCTTTAAGTCAGTCCAAGCAGAACATATTGCTTAGGTCTTGTATCATTTTAGTATGGTATCTCTGTGAACATTCCAGTTGCTACATGTGTCTGGACAGATACATGCTAAACGAGTATTATTCTCAGTGATTGTCCTAATGAGGGCTGAGTAAAGGAGAACAATTACATTCCTAAATCTAGACACAATCCTATTGTTTATAAGCTGTGCAACATAGGATTTCCATATAAGTTCTCAAATCCTGAACAACTAAGTCAACTCTTAGGTATATATTGTCAATGTGGGATTTCTCACTGGATCAGTGACTTCACAAAGGATACAGTAATGCATTTTTTGCTGTTCAGTTTTAGTCCATGAGGTTAGTAGCAGTTATTTGTTTGGTACAGTTTTAGTCCATGATGTTAGCACCAGTTATTTGAAACAGACCTTCTTGCAGGATGGCTAAGTCATTTGGGGATTCAATGATTGCTCTTAGCTTGCAGTCATCTACAAACATAGTCAGCCAGAGCCCTTTGGTATTGACTTTTACTTTAGAGAAGTAGATGCCAAACAGAAGAGATCCCAGCACAGAACCCCAGGAGACTCCATTGGTGATTGGCCTATTTGTGGAGTTAACTTACCCTGGTTTGATTTCATGCATCCTATCTGTGAGCCATTTAGCATTTTAGTAGATAATATAGGTGTTTATTCCCAGTTTATTTAGCTTTTCTACCAAGTCTGAGTGGGAGATGCCTGAGCGGGAGATCAACTCCCATACGCAAAAGACTTTCTGTAGTCAGAAGCAACCTTTTGCAACATTTACATCACTCACAGTTTTCACAGAATACTCATTAGGAAGCATGATGGAGGCCTGATTTCTGGTACAAAATGTTCACACAGTGCAAGTCGGTGGCCACTTTCTACAGTATTTTTGTAGTATAATACTTAATGTATAATTTCTAATGAAAAGATTTGCACAGTTGAAATCATACACAATGAAGGAGCAATATTAGATAATTTTATTATTGTCATCATTACAGAATTAATATTATTCTCTGTACAGCAGTATTTTGCAGCAAAATGAATTTAACTTTATGCAGAAAGGATTGCAATAGCGTATATATTTGGCTAAGCAAATGAGCTAAGTCATTCTGGAGCAAAAAACTAAAAACTCTGAGTTGCATAAGGAAATTTTCAAAACCACAAGCCAAATCTGCTTCAGCAACCTCCACAAAATGGGTTTGTTTCTCTGGTCATACCAATGTGCAGTAACCATACTTACATTAAACTAATGATGCATAAATTATACAAAAAGCTGGCTAAGTCCTTCAACATTCCAAAAACAGATATTTTTCTCCATGGCATGACTGATGGTGATGGTAAGACTGCCAAGTCACAAAAAAAGACCAAAAAAGACAACAGAAATGTGGAAAATGTTCTTCAAAATACTTCAAAGAGCTTTATTTTGATTTGTATGCTATGTAGAAAGGCTTGCATTCATTGTTTATAATGGTTACAAATTGACTCCTAAAGAATTAATCTCAAATAGCAAACAAGCAGGTGTGTTATCAGAAATGATCCACATCATGGGTGACATGAGTCATATCCCTGGTGAATAATCTTGAATTTCCAAAATATTCAGGCCATAAAGGGACTTAGAGCTTTTCATTAGGATGAAGCAGCCTTAGTGGTAGATGCCATTGAATTTATTTATGTTGATTTCCCATAAGGTAGTAAAAATACAATGAATTTCCACTTATGTTTTAAACTTTACCTGAATACCTTAAATTGTTTGAGGACATAATAAACTGTATATCATTCTTTAAAAATGTGGCTAGTTACTGAATATTTTGTAATTAAAAGAATTAACATAGGCATAGCAGATCTAGATCAGTATTTTAAAATAGCATTAAACTTTTTGTAATCTTAAATGAAAAGAAATTATGAATGGGGGAAAATCTGTGGAATTATTGAAGAAAACATCTTTCAGTTAGCAATGTGAGAAGGGACATTTAGGCAAGCAGTACAGATAGGGTATATTATGTACTCTTGAGGAAGCATAATTTACCATTATACTGTTTTTATGTAAAGAACTGGATAGCCACTTCTAAAACAGTAGGAATGCAGCAAGAATAAATGTTTTTTCCCCTTAATTTAGTTGCACTTATCCATGTATACCACTGAACATCTGGATTAAGCATCTATTTTGAAGATGAAGAGTTCTTATTTTTTTACCACTAAAGAGATGTTTATGCCCACAATTGCTATATGCATTATGAATACCTGTTTACAGCTCAAGACATGTCATGATAAACTTATAAGTACTAACTGCATTTCAGATCAAAAGGGATTTGGTACTTTTTTGATTCGGTCTACAAAGTATACTTAATTAGAAAGAAATCTGTAAATGTCATGTCTAAAGTACTTGTGGGAAGTTAGAAGTAGATACGAAGTTGTAGCTTTTGCAGTAGATAAATATAACAAAGGAGAATAAGAATAATTTGTTTAGCATGTAAAGGTAATGAAAGGTCAGTGTTCAGAAAGCTAAAAAGAAAAAGGAATATATATGTCAAGATATTCAGTGGATCGAGAACATTTGGCTGAAAATGGTAAAAGAATACACATCTAACCAATATGGGATATGATCTCCTCAAAAGTTTATTAACCATAGAGTCATACATACAGGGTGTGGAATAAAGCCCCCAGATGAAAAAAACTATCATAACAAGTTTCCTACTCAATAAGACACATAGGTTTTGCTCAGCTGAGCTGTGTTCAAACCAGCAACACTCCTTGGTTTAGATACTAAGAAATAATGAAAAAGCTATATGGACTTTATTCATTTTAAAGATATTTTTTTAAATACATTTATTGAATTATCATTTGAGACACAGGCAAACTTATCTTTTTTAAATACCTTTATTGAATTATTACTCGAGACATACACAAACGTACGTTAATATGAAAGTAATCAAACCATATTAACAAGTTCATATTTACTATTACCCTTTTCTTAAGATCCCGGTTCCTGTTCTTTTATCTCTGTTACAGTATTCACTACTTCATATATGGCTAGTTTACACTTTGATTTCTGTTTTCTAGTAATTGCAGAAGGGATATTGTATCACTTAATCTTGGGTGTTCGTCACCTATAACCTGAGTTACCATAATAACTCTTTAAACGTAAGGCTCATCTCCCACTGTCCTTCTCTAGGAATATTACTAACCTTATCTAGTATGCCAAATATAAAGTCTTTAAAATTATCACATAAGCAGAATGTTTGTATAAGGTATTATTAGTATTATGTGATCTAAGATCATACATGTGCCCATAAATTATTTTATGGAAAGCTTGTTCCATCTTACCTATATATAAACAGGGGCAATTTATACCAATTGCAATATATACTATCCCCATGGTCCTGCAATTCCCTTTCATTAGTTTATTTTTACTCTTCAAATAATTTTAAGAACCTATACTTCTTCATTCAATATTAAAGTACATTTCTTACAGGCACTACATTTATTAGTGCCCCCAAATAGGATATCAGTTCCCTTAACCATATTTTTATGGGTCTATATTAGAACACCGAACTTTCAAAATTTTGAGTGTTCTAATATCGAACCCTATTAATCGAAAATTTAAAACATCGAACATACAGAACAGCAAATTTTTTTTCCTAGGGAAAAATTTGCTGTTCCAAAACACATACACATAACACAAGCACACCAAAAAACAGCAATCCACATACATACACCTAAACTCTTAAACCTAACCCCACACTAAACTATACATACACCACTAACTATCCACTTACCTTAACCCAAACCCTACCCTAAGGTCCATCACTATCACACAGTCACCTCACCCGTGTCCTAACCGTAACTCACCTACCCCGCCCTAACCCTCACGTCAACACAATCGCACACTTACCTGACCTGCGCCCTAACCCTAACCGTAACTCACCTAAGCCAGCCTAACCCTGACGTCCACACAATCGCACAATTACCTGAACCCGACACGTAACTTTCCACCACAAATCTGAAAATACCGAAGCAACAGAAACGGACAACCGAATTCTTTCCCTAGGCAAAAATTTGGTTTTCTGTTTCTTCGATATTTTCAGCGTTTGCTGAAAACGGATCAGTATTAGAACACTCAAAATGTTGAACGTTCGGTGTTCTAATATAGACCCATTATTATTACCCCTTCAAGTAGCTTCTTAGTATTCAATGCCATCTTAAATACAAATTTTGGTTGATGTCCCAAAAAGTCAAACAATATGAGATTGGTCTTAAGAATACTCCAATTATTTGTAACAATATTTTTAATTTTCTTTGTCCACTTGTACTCCACAATTAAAATATGTTGTTATGGGGATGTATCAGTTATTAATATAGCCTCTTCGCCACACTCATTAGTTGCTACCTCCAAACCTATCCCTAAGAGCTGTTTGTGTCCCCCCTCCCACTGTGCAAATACTCTATCAGTAATCTTTCTAATAAAATTTAAAGGGTTACTGTTTTCAAGAAATACAACCTCTAAGTTTTCAAATTCCTTCTTCAAATCATCTTTATTAGTGGTCATACTGGCAATTGCAATATATTGTCCTTTAAAGGCTTCTTTTTTGACTAATAGGGTGTGAGCTGCTAAAATATAGCTAATAATTGCTAAAGGTCATCTTTCTATATATGGTCGAACTAAAACTCATATATTTTACTGTAATCAAAGTATCCAAATAATCTCTTCATTACTGTAATTCCAAGTAAATTTAAAATATGAAGTATTGTTATTCAAAACAAAACTCAATAAATTCATTAATAGTATCCCTTGATCCTTCCCACAGGATAAAAATATTGTCTAAAAATCTTAAGCAAAGTTTACAATACTTACAAAATTTAGATACAAAAACAACAGATTGTCCCCATGATAAAAAAAAACACATTTGTAAATACAGGTGCACACACTGCCCTGACAGCAACACCCTTAATCTGTTCATAAAATTCTCCTTTGAAATAGATGAAATTATTATCAAGAACTATTTCCATCATGTCCCTAATTAAGTGAATATCAAAAGCTGCCACAAATGGAAAGGAAACCAAGCTCTCAGAAAACAAATCTATACTCTCTGCCTTGGGAATAGAAATGAAAAGGTCTACCATGTCAGTTGTAAGTAAACCCACACTGGGTACCAATTATCTTGGGTTAATCTATCCAAACAATCCCAAAATTCCTTAAGAAGATGGGTTTTAAGAGAGAACATGGGTTAAAGCTGTCCATCAATAAAAGTGGCAAGAGGGCGTGTAATAGAACCAGTGGCAGCAACAACTGATCTAAATTTCAAATTGTGGATAACTATGAATTTTGAGTATACCAAATATAGTGCCAACCAGTGGTTTCTTCACATTCAAAAAGTGGTAAATATCTTCAGGAATTCTACTTTCCAATAGCAAGTCATATAAAAACAAATTAATTTTACGGTATGCAATATTAATTTCATTACGAGATACCTGTAAACCAATAGAAGAATCATGTAAAATATTTGTCATAGTAGAATAATCTAAAGAATCCATAATCACTAAACCACCACCTTTGTTTAGTTTCATAAATCTGATGGAATTATCATTCCTGAAGGTGACAAACAATATCTTTTCTGTTCTGGTCAAGTTATAACACTTAAAACCATTAATTTTGAATAAGTCATAATGATCATTAGTACAAGCCTTCACAAAGGCTTGCAAAACTGTTTTTGTTGGAAAATTGTAAGTACTATTTATTTTAAAATTAATCTTATTATCACTAGAAGACACATTTGTATCGTAATTAGAAAAAGTAGTTGCTAAATTAAGCTAATAAAGAGTTTCTATTCAATAATAGTATCAGCTATATTGAAGGGGTTTGAGGATAAAGTTAAATCCTTTACAGAATAAAGAAAAAAATTCTGGGGTAACAGTAATATAGACGTAATTAAAAATATAAAAACCTTTATTTTATTTTTTTATTTTTATTTTACATTTGTTAACTAATGTCCGACTGGACACAAGTCCTTTTTCAGTGGATCCCCAGGGAGAAAAGCTCCAAGTAGTTGAAAAACACATACATTTACATAAAAGTTAAATATTAGATAATAATACTTTTCATATTACATATATAACAAAATGTCATCCATATCTATGTCTGCCATTTCTTGTCCTTCCCCTTCCCTTTGCCCTTCCCATTCATAGATAGATTATTCTGATACTGATTCTCACAGGGAACTGGCAATGCACTCAGTCCAGGTTCTGGTGGGAAGTAGGTCCATTGTGTTAATCTTTCAGACCTCCTTAGGGCAGAAAAATCCTGCTTTGAATTAAAATTGAAAGTGAAAACATCTCCTTCCCCCAGATTCTCACTGAAATTCGAAGCAGGTGGATCAATGTGAAATACATCTGTCTCATGAGATTGATTAACATACGAGTTTTCAGAAGGATAACCTTTATATTCCCTATACTCTTTTAAATCTGTTTTTATTTTTTTTTTAATTTTCCTCTGTTTGTTAGCCTCACACCTCTTATCTTTCCTAGGAAACATATTGGTATAAGCACCAATGTATTGCTCAAACAATAAATTATGTATAAAATGAATAAGATTCTCAGTTTCCTTCATATAATTACTAATGGTGTTGGAACTGTATTTAATAATTAACTCCATTAGTTCCATCCCAAAGTTTAAACATCCACAATCTTTTGGATACAATCTGTTTTCTAATACACTCCTGTAAATATGCATTGTCCAACTGTAGGTCCCTAACTTTTGAAAGTCTCTTTTCCACTGAAAATATGTTGCCTTTTAAGGAACCAAACCTCTCCATATTATTACTAACAAAAGAGTTGTCTTGTTCAAAACAAATTGATTTGTCCAATCAAGATGCCAAATCTACAAAATTAGCATTTTGATGGTTATCTGCAAGCACAAAATGTCATGGTGGGAAGATATAGTATTTATATTGTTAAAAGCAGCATCTGTATGATGTACAACTTCAGAATGCCTCATTTCCCCTACAGAAAGAGCTTCACCATCTTTTCTAAGAAATTCTCAACTTGGCCATCTAAAAACATGCCCTGGCTATGAATATCAGGAAAAATATGGTATTAAATACTTTCCCACCAGTAGGAAGGATACAAACAGTTCTTTGCAAACAGTTCTCTCCTTGTGGCACGAGTAAATCAAGAAGATGGGTTAACTCTCCTTTATTTTTTTCCATATCCCAACAAGTTGCTGTAACTCTACAGTATTGTTATTATTAGTCTCGTTGACGTGAATGATGTCTGGCATCCATACTATATACTCATGCCACTCAACAACAACCAGGAACCAAGAAAGAATGGCTGACATTGGAAAAGAAATTCAGAACCACACATTCAATGTTGTAATTGCAGGATGCAATCCAGATATACAATCTTGATCAGACGAATTCACCATAAAATATATAAATTTATTAAATAAAACAGTTAAGCACTTTCATTCCTTGAACCAGAACTTCATCAGAACTAACAATATCAAAATCACTTTCTTTTATATATTAAAATATAGAAGAGACAGTGCAACACTATAATAAAACATTTGTAAAAACAGCAAATATTGTATAAACCCAACACATCGATGTCAGCTAACATTAAAAACATAATGCAGTACCCTAAAATATAATTTCATAATACCACATATTATTAAAATAATTTAAAATTATTTATGATACCATAAACATTATAGAAACAAACAAAACAGTTCAGATACCTTCTAATATCATAAAGCTAAATATATAAAAAGTGTTTATAATAATTATTTGACAAGAAATGTTTATATTATTAGAAAAAAGAATGTAAGGATAACAGCAACTTGTTATGCAAAACTCTTCATTCATACGTTTGAAATCTGCCAACTCATTACACTCTGAGAACATATGCCCCCCGGTACATTTTTCTTCCCTATTGTAAGTCCCACATTTGCCATGCACCTGAGGAAAAATTCTTTGGAGTCTGCTTGGGGTATAAAAAGCACCTATGCAAACACTTCCAGGCAAACATCCTAAATCTTCTAGATTTTGTTGCATATTTGTGAGCCATACATAGTCCTTCCATTGTTTCTTTACAAATTGCTTATCTAATCTCTCATCCCAATCGTTTCTGACCTCCTCTGATTGATTCCTATACTTATTGTGTGCAATATTTTATATGCCTTACTATTTTTTTCCTTTTTTAACAGCAGCCCCTGTTCTAGATTCAACTAAAAATGCAACCAGTGCAGGTCATTCATTTAGAATTCCTCCTTCCCTTTTTCTTTGCCTATACACTGATATCAATCGTTGATAGAGAAGGCAGTCTCTAGCCTACAATCCAAATGTCTTCTTCACCTCCTACCAACTGTTGCCTTTCCATCTCTAATTAATTGTCCCCAATACCTTGGTTCCTCCAGTAAATTCCAGCACCCTCTTACCTGTTCTCTGAATTCAGTCATTCCTATCAGCAGAATCTCATCTCTCCATTCCAGTTTTGGCTTAGTTCTTAGTGTACTTTCTGGTACTTTATGAATATAATATTCTATATGACTGTTGTTATTCCAGTTAAGGATCTGCATCCAAAATCCCATTCTTTCCTTATTTCATGAATTAACCCCCCACCTGCTTCATCATCATCTCTTTCCACTTTAAATTGTATCTTTCTGCTTGAGCTATGTATAAGAGCCTTAACTGTGTAGCGGTAAAATATCTCTTCCAATCAGGTAACCATAAATCTCCTTGTTCTGTTGGAAGGATCATCTTATTCCATTTGACTCTTCCCCTCTTCTCCTCCAGATAAAATCTTTCAACTCTTTATTAATAACTATGAACAACTTTTCCTCTGGCTGATAAAAATATGCCTGACCTGTGAATAAAACTAAAGGGACTAAAAGATTTTATTACTTATATTTTGCAACCCATATCCATAGGCAAGAGCATCAATTTTCTTAGTTTTTGTAGTATATTTTGTTTAGTCTCTCCCTACATATCCTTAGCTGCCTTAGCATAATAGCTTTTAACCCGTACTCCTAAATATTTCATTTTATCCTGTTCTCATGAATATGGGTATTGTTGAACCAATTCACATGTGGGTACATAGTTTACAGCTATAGCCTTTGTTTTATGTTCATTAATTTTATATCCCATGTGATGTCCCCAGTCTGGGCAAGTAATCAAGGAGCCTGAATCCTCACCACTGGCACTGGAGAGGAATATTCACTTGGAACAAAAATGTATACACACAGCATTTCCAGATGCAGACCTCTCTGCATCAAACACAGTTTCCCTTAAGAGCACGCATGGAACACAGTCAGCCCAGGGTCTGGATTTCTTTATATCTGTCCCCCTCCAGGGCCCTATTAAGGCTCCCCACTAGCACAGTTATAGGGTTACGTCCTCAGCTGAGTGTCCAAGCCATGTCCTCCAGCACCCTTTCTGTGAATCCAGTGCTTCATGTCTCTGCTCCAAATAGCTGACACACACACACACACACACACACACACACACACACACACACACACACACACACACACACACACACTGTGGGATTTGATTTTCACATACACACACACACACACACACACACACACACACACACACACACACACACACACACACACACACACCTGGGAAAGGCTGGCACAGATTTACCAGCTATATCCCCTTTTCCCAGAATACAAGGCAGTTATCACTGCCACCAGACACTACAAAGTCAGCTACCTAAGGCTCTTGCATGGGTACCCAATTATACTTAATGAAATTAATATTAATACAAATGGTAATGTTGACCAAACAGACAGGCTTCAGGAGTGGCCACAGTGTCACCAATAAATATAAGTGCTCTCAAAGGTTAAAATATTTTCTAAAGGACCAGCCACAAGGAAAAGTTTAGCTATATTTAATAATAAATAATAACAGAACATGAAAATACTAAATATCTATTTACAATAATCACCAGAGTTTCAGTAACAGTAAATATTAAAAATAACACAGCTGGAAAGATTCACACAGTTACAGAAAAACAATACATAACTATTCTTACCATATTTTCCTGACAGAGCTAGAGAATTACTGCTCCTACTTACTTAATAGAGCAAGCCAAGATGAAGTAGGGGAGGAATCATTCTATGTCAAGTTCCAAGAAACAGACTGCCCTCCGACTTCAGTCTCAGCTAATATTAAAACATTATTTCTGCACAGAATAACATCACATACATCTGGTCATCTGACTTCTGATTCCCATGTAGCTCCCATTACTAGAAACTGCCATGATTTACCACCTGCATGTCAATTCTACACACATCATAGCATTGCTCAGATCTGATGCAGCTTCTGGAAGTCATAAAACAATTACAAACATCTAGTCTTCCTACAGAGACTAAAAAAAACATGCTTCTTACAGACATTGCATCTCTGGCTTCATTCAAAACTGTGAGATAACATCTTTATGGCCTAGGCCCAGTAATTTAATTTCTTCAATTTTTCATAGCTAGCTGGAGCTGAGCTTTACCTTTTCTCTTCCAGTATCCTCTGTTAACACACACACACACACACACACACACACACACACACATCCACCCACACACACACACACACACACACACACATAATATATATATATATATATATATATATATATATATATATATATATATATATATATATATATATATATATATTTAATTCTATTCCAGTACAGTTAGGGCCCACTGTTGGTACACTTTTAACACAAGCAATTTTTTACAAATCCATTTTCAATGCAAGCATTTGTACAAATCAGTTTGATATTCAAATAACATATACATCTTTACTAAATTCCAGCTAGCTGTGCTGGCATATGTTACAGATCCACTGCCCTACTTCTCCTGGCATAGCTGGCAGTAATGCCTATCTTTACATCCTGGAAAAAACACAGAACTGTCTCAAAATGTTCTATAACACTAAAATGTCTTTTTCTAGTTCCATCAGGTACAAATCCTCTGCAAGTAAAGCCAACTTTTTCTTGAATACCATACCAATTACATTGTTGAATTTCTGAATCCATTATTTTCTTTGCCAATTGTTCTAAATATAACACAAATAACAAAGGGGAAAGATGACTCCCCTGCCTGTCTCCTCTGTTCAGGCACAACTTATCAGAGAGGAACCCTCTCACTTTGCCTTTTGCCTCCAATCCATAATATATCCAGTTAATTAATCCTATTATTGTATCAGGAAATTCAAATGCCTCATTCCCCTTGTGATACTGCTAGCCCAGCTAGCTGGAATGTTGTAAATAATTCTATGTCATTTGTGAATATTGCTATGATTTATACAGGACGGTATGTTATGTACTGACCTTCAAGAATGTAATAACAGTGTACCCTACTGGAAAAGAACAGAAATACATATAAACTATACCTGTGCAAATGTATGTTTTAATAGTAGAAGCTGGAACATATAGAATTAACTTGCAAAACTTAAAGAAAATAAGTTGTAATCAAAATGTTTATGATTGTTTTATCTCTCATATTCAATGCAGCAATCAGACACAATGTCTAGAGCTAGAAGTTTTTCTATTGCCTTGAAAGTAATTTTAATTAATCAGTTTAAAATGTAAAGTGTTTTATTGCTTCCTGGCAGCTGCACATCTGAGAGATATGTACTTCTCACATAAATATGTTAAAATTCTGTAGGTATTTGTTAGCCTGGGAAATGAAGGCAGGTGACAAAGAGTGATGTAATCCAAGCTGACCCAGTAGTAATGTTTGATAGTAATTTAAGAACTGTCTTAGAGAAATGCTGTGGATTTTTTATTGTGTCTTGGACCTAGAAACATCCATTCAGCACTTCTGCCTGCATGTTGCCCTGTAAGTAAGTTATTTTAGTATCTCTTAGATCTAGATAGGAATATAGTAAAGATTAGTTTAGATGTTTTCTGTATTTATTTGAGACTGTCCTCCAATGTTTTTTTTTAAATATTTCCTGTGATTCTGAATTCTGCAGTTACTGTATTTTAGTATTGTCTTGTTCTTTTATTATTTATTATTAAATATATTTAAACCTATCTTTGTGGCTGATATTTTTGAGACATATTTAAGCTTTTAGAGTACTTGCATATGTATTTGGTGACACTGTACAGACCACTCCTAAATAGCCTTAGTCTTGGTCACACTTACCATTTGGATAATAGTAACATTACACCGTAGGATTGGTCACCCTTTGTAAGGGCCTTTAAGTAGCTGATAAGTAGGAGTTGATGGCAGGGATAACTACCTTATAGACATGAATAATCCACCATGACATCCCATTATTTCAGCTTGCAAATATTTTTTACATGGAGTTGGGCTTTTGTTACATAATATTTTTTTACCGTATGTCTTAAAAATTCCATCCTATATTAAGGATAGTTTTGATTTTTTAGATAAGATTTCTCATGTTAAGTGGAATAAGAACATGTATTGGATAACGCTGAATATTAAAAGTTTATATACATCAGTCCGACACAAGGATGGGCATCATGTTAGAATGTATTTTTTTTGGGGGGGGGGCAGCCCCTTAACAAATTATTTGGTTGATTTGACTTATTTTTGTTTAAGTAATAATTATTTTGCATATAATAATGAAATTTTAGGCAAAAACAGGGAACAGCCATGGGGGCACCATTTGCCCCCATGTATGCAAATTTATTCATGGATTATTTTGAATTAGTATGGTTGTATAAATGTATTTTTGTTAAGAATTATGTAAAATATTATTTTAATTTTATAGATATTTAATTTTTGTATATGAAGGGGGCAAGAGTGACATTTTGCAGTTTATTGCTGATTTACAACAAAATACATTTAGTTTGTCTTTTGATGGACTATAATATGGAACCCAGGTCTCTTATCTAGATCTGACACTGAAGGGTTTGGATACTGGCAAAATCTGGGGTTCCTATTGGAACATCAAATTTCCAATTGTTTGAATCACTAAAGGTCGAACTTTAATGATCGAACAATTGGAAATTCGAAATGTTTAAAATAAACATTAAACAAAAAGAAAGAAAAAGTAAAGGGTGTAGGCAGGGTGGCAAGCCCACCTGCACCCCTCCATACCACTACTACTTGAATATACCAGCTCCGAGATCACACTACAGTGTAGGAAAGGGAAATCTTCCCTTTCTGCACCGTAGTTCTTTAAAGTGCGATCTCAGAGTTTGTATAGTTAAGTAGCAGGGGGTGTGGGGACTTGCCCCCCTGCTTTAACCTGTCAGGGTACGTTTTCTTTTTTTTCTTTTTTTTCTTTTTTATTTTTTTTTATTTCGAAGTTACGGAACTTCAATCATATGGTGTCGACCATATGGTATTCAAAGTTCCGAAACTTCAATTTTGTAATAGGTAACCAAAATTTGTACTGGAGTACATAGGAAATTTGTAGATGGACGCCAGTACTTTTATGCTACTAGCTGCCACCCACCCCCATGTTCTATCATCTTTTCCATATGGTGAATTTTTAAGATTATCTAGAATATGCAATGTTAAGACAGATTTGTTGGAAGAAATATACAATACTTCCATTATGTTTTATAATAGAGGTTATAGTAGGAAAGCAATAGAATAAGCTAAGCAAAAACTTTTTGTGTTAAAATCAAGAAATAATGTTGGTGATAGGTTGTGGGTCAATGGGGGGTAAAGAGAATGGTGAAAGGAATGAACAAATGTATTTTGTTAGCACATATAACATTCAAAATGAAGACGTTAGTAGTATTGTAAGATATTATTGGAATTTTCTTCACAAGGATGGGGATTTGAGTAAAATTTTAAGTAAGCACATTATGATGTCATACAAACAGGGAAGAAGCTTAAATGACATGCTTGTTCATTGAAATTTTGTCTTACCAAAAAATAACTTAGGTGTTTGTCCAACATCTATGGGCACTTGTAAATGCAACAGTTGTTCTATTTGCAAATATATAATATGTTCCTTTGAATGTGTGAATAAAATCAAATACGTACCAAGGGGACGTTTTTCATGTAACACCAAGGGGGTTATTTATGCCTTAAGATGCCCATGTGGTTTCTTTTATATTGGTGAAACAAAAAAGAAGTTTTAAAGTGAGGTTAATGCAACATATCAGGGACATAAAAAATCAAAAGGAAGACAACATTTTGGCATGTCATTTTAGAGATGTACATGGCAGTGATTTTTCTATGCTTCAGGGTTGTATTTTAGAGCAAGTATTTGTTGAAAATGATGATTAAATTATTTTGAAAGAAAAACTGTTATATAAAGAGTCTGTCTTTATTCTTAAATATGATAGTGAATGGAGATATTAATTGGAAGTATTTTATTTAATTGTTTGATTGTATTATTGATTGATTGAGTTTGTGTTTTTGTATAAAAGGTAGCACATTTTAGCTGAATTGTGTAACTCCTGGAAGGTTTTATACTGAGGTGCTAGAGAATAAAATACTTTTGGGTCTGAACCAGTGGTCTTAATTTTCTTATTTTTGATAGTTGTAGGGATAACTACCTTATAGTCTGGGCAGAAAGGGGCTTAGCTAGTAAACCTGTTCCAGGTGTGTGTGTGTGTGCGTGTGTGTGTGTGTGTGTGTGTGTGTGTGTGTGTGTGTGTGTGTGTGTGTGTGTGTGTGTGTGTGAGGTACTTGGGCAGGTACATGAAGCACTGGTTGAACAGAGAGGGTGCTAGAGGTCTTGTCTTGACCCCCTCAGCTGAGATATTAACCTTAAAGCTGTGCCAGTGGGGAGTCTTATTGGGTATATGGAGAAAGAGGTAGAAATCAGCCCCAGACTGACTGTGATCTATGTGTGCTCTTAAGGGAAATTGTACTTTACTGTGTGTGTGTACTTGTCATCCTCCCATTGTGGATGTCCTTCACTTTTGCCAGTGGTGAGGATTGAGGCTCCTTGATTACTGGGCCAGTGCAGGGGCGTCACAGCCCTACTCATAAAATCCCAGCTTACTCTGTCAAATGATTTCTTTGTATCAAAACCCACCAACAATAGCAGTATTTTCTTACATTCTGTTTCCCTCTGGATCATCACTGTTCTATTAAAGTTGTCATTGTTTGCCTCCCTCCATAAAACCACATTGGTGTATATCTACCCCCATTCCCACCCACACCCCTTTTAATTACCTTTGTACCAAACTAAGCCCTGCCTCCAACCTCCCCTTGCCCAATCACAAACTTTCATGCTCTTTCATTCGAAACATAATATCCATTCCTACTTATTCCTAATTTAATACATCCTTTATACTACATTATTACTTTCCCTAAACACTCATAAACAAAACTCCAACACAACTTCTTACTGTTACAAAATGATACAACTAAATTGTAACAGTCTTCTAACCATATTCACATTAATTACTCTAACACTAGTAACACATACCACTTCCCTTAGTTTTTCACATATAAATCTACCTTCATTATCACCCACCTCCTGAAACCACCATAACAAGCATTCAAGCAGTTTCTCCAATACATCACCTGGCCTCATTGACACTAACATAAACTACTTTTCAAAGAAATGAATTCTTGACTATTACCTTAGAACCCATCCCAAAGATATATTAAGTGTTACTGGTGAACAAAACACTAGCTATCCACTACAAATACTCCCCTCACCTTAATGACCTAAATAAATGTGGTGACATTCACCACAACCTTGGACCCTCTCAAAACCACACCCCACTCCAAACACTATCCACAAAACATATGATGCTAGTCACCCTAAACATACACAGCATCTATAACAAAATACCAGAATTACATATATGTCTATCACAATACTCCCCTGATTTAGTAGCTCCCACTGAAACTTGGTTATAACTGCACATCAAAAACACAGAATTCCTCCCACCAGGATATTTTATTTTATTTATTTATTTTACATTTGTTTATCAGGAAAGTCTAACTGAGCACATGTCCATTTCCAGCAGAGGCCTGGGGAGAAAAGTTGCACATGAAACAAACAAAGACAATCCCCTTAAAGGAAACCACCATAAAAACGTCTCCAAAGTCAATTTTGGGCTTCTAGAAACAGAGGTGGCTAATTTCACGACACCCATGTAAATGGAAAATAGGTGCATGACTGCTGAATCATACACCAATGCACTGTATGAGCACATACACAAGTGCATAGAACAGGCCATACCAAACAGAACCAAGACGCTCTCCTCCAAAAAAAGGAAGCCAATCTGGTGGTCCCCCACCATAAACAAACTCTACAACAGAAGGAAAAAAGTGTTGCAGAAAAGGGTGAATTCTCAAGACTGGAAAAACTCCCTGAGATCCATCATCAAATCCTCTAAAGCTAGCTATGAAAACAAAATTGCTGCAGATTCTAAAGACAACCAGAAGGCATTCTATAGTTATGTCAAGAATCTACATGGCAATGCTCACATCTGCTCTGAGTTACAGCACAATGGCAATACATATACAGAACCTACTGATATTGCCAACATATTGGCTGACAGGTTCAGTGCGAACTTTAGCCCCCTTTTCACCCCCTAAAGGGCCTATCATAATACCTCAGGAATGCCAAGTCCCTTTTATCATGGCTACATAGGTAAAAACTGCACTGACCAAAGCCAAGAATACAGCTACCATGGGACCTGATAATATCCCTGGCTGTGTTCTATGTGAATTACAAAGTGAACTGGCACCACAACCGAGCACCCTGTTCAATCACAGCTTTATTTCAGGCTTTGTGCCTACCGAATGACGCACTGCTATGGTCATCCCACTCCACAAAGGGGGGGCAACTACAGACCCTGGGAACTACTGCCCCATTAGCCTGATGAGTCTGATATGTAATGCTATGGAGCGCATCATCATGGACCTTATAAATAAGGACATAGGGAGTCTCCAAACTCTGGATTCCATGCAGTTTGGGTTTGTGAAAGGTAGATCATGCCTGCTCAGCCTGATAGACTTCTTCAAGTCTGTCACCAGAGCTGTGGATGAGGGCATGGTAGTTCACACAGCCTATCTAGATCTTGCCAAGGCCTTCAACATCATCCCTCACTCAGGAATAGATAAACTCAGTAAACTAGGCATAAACCCTTATGTCATAAGATGGGTTGCCAAATGACTCACTGATAGACCCCACACTGTGAAAGTAGTGGACTACAAATCTGACTACCAACCAGTTACAAGTGGTGTCCCACAGGGCTTGGTCCTAGGTCCTCTCCTGTTTGGCATCCGCTTCTCTGAAGTTCAAGCCAACACAAAGGGACTCTGGCTAACCAAGTTCGCAGATGATTGCAAACTGGGAGCCATTATTGATTCTCCAACTGATATAGACATTCTACAAAAAGGCCTCACTGACACCAAAGACTGGTGCCAGAACCATGACCTTAAGCTCAATGCCAAAAAGTGCACTGTCATTCCCTTTGGGAAAAATTTGGTGCTTGTGAACTACTACATAGGCGGTAGTCCACTAAACACCAAAGGTGTGATAAGAGACTTGGGGACACAGGTTGACAGCAATCTCTCCTTTGAAAACCACATTGCCAGTGTAGTCAGAAAGTCCTTCTATGTGGCACATCTCATTACAAATGGTTTCTCATCCAGGAAGAAAGAGGTCATAATCCCTCTCTACTCATCCCACATTAGACCTATTATAGAATACAATGCCCCATTTGGTATGTACCTCACTAGACACCTACAACAACTGGAAAGACCACAAAAATACCTCACTAACAGGATCTTAGGCCTTAGACACATTCCCTATATGGACAGACTCAAAAAACTCCAGCTATACTCTGTCTCTTATCACCTACTTAGAGACAATCTCTGCTTGACCAACAAAGCCATGTCTGACCCAGAGCTGTTAGATATGCTACAATTAAATAAATCCCAATCCCTCCATGCCGCATGCTCCAGGGACCTAAACCTCATTACCACAATAAACAGAACATGCTGGAGGGACAGGTTCCTAACCCAGACACTTCCTATACTCTGGAACAAACTTCCCATTCACGTCAAGTAGAGCACTTCACTGGCCCTCTTTAAGAGAAATCTTGACGAGTGGATGGGCAATAGGAAGTTCACCAGGGGGATCACTTCAGTGGCCTTGCTTGACAGGGGCACTGGGAACTAACTTTGGGCAGCATGATGTCAGGGAATCTTCTTGGGCTAGGCTTATATAGGCTCCAGGGCCATTAGCCTAGTACACACCTATGAACCTATGAACCAGTATCAGTAGCTTAACTACAGGTAGTTTACATAAAGTTAGTTTACATACATATAGTTTACATACAAGTAATATACATTCAGGTAGTCTTTAGTCTTTATGGTTATTACATTTGAAAGATTGTATTGTACATACAGTTACAATTATTTACACATTGGTTGTAAAGGTCCATGAGATTTGACCTTAATTACAAAATTCCTAAGTTTAAGCAACAGAACATTATATCCCTTGTTAACTTAGGAGTAAGAGGTATAACAACATTATGTGCGAACTACAACATCAGATTTTATTATAACACAATGATTTACCTAGGAAATAGAGAGGGAGAAATTGGATAAGATGGTTCTGAGTTACCTTGCATATTAAATGCACCAGTTTGAGTACTGTTTAGTTTGAAGGGGCCTAAAAAATACAGTAAGCGTCGATGATGCTAGTTCATAGGTTCATAGGTTCATAGGTTCATAGGTTCATAGGTAGGTACTAGGCTATCTGCCCGAGGGTATTTATAAGCCTAGCCAGAGTGTGTCAGCTTTCTTTGTCCTATTGATTAATTAACTAAGCCTCTGTCAAGAAAAGCCAATGAAGTGATCCCAGGGGTGTATTTTCTGTTACCCATCCACTCGTCAAGGTTTCTCTTGAAGAGTGTTAGTGAGGGGCTCTGCCTAATGTAGTTAGGAATTTTGTTCCAAAGCATGGGGCGTCTCTGTGACAGGAATCTATCCCTCTAGCATGTTCTATTTATTGTTGTGGTGAGGTTTAGCTCACTAGAGCAAGTGGCTCACAGTGACTTGGATTTCTTTAGCCGGAGCATGTCCATCAATTCTGAGTTGGACATGGCTTTGTAAGTCAGGCAGAGATCACCTCTGAATAAGTGATATGCAACTGAGTACAGCCGGAGTTTTTCCAGTCGTGCTACATAGGACATATGTTTGAGGCCAGTAATCCTCTTGGTGAGGTACTTTTGTGGTATTTCCAGCTGTTGGAAGTGTCTTGTGAGGTACATCCCAAATGGGGCATTGTACTCTATGATGGGTCTGATGAGTGACAAGTAGAGGGGCACTATAACCTCTTTATTGCTAGATGCAAACCCTTTAGTAATTAGATAGGCTACATAGAAAGATTTCCTAACTACTTTGGCAATATGATTGTCAAAGGAGAGATTACTATTTACCTGGGTCCCCAGATCTCTTATTACCTCTTCTGTATTAAGGGGGCTGCCACCTATGTGGTAATTCATGGGTGTTTTGTTTTTTCCCAAACGGGATGACTATGCATTTTTTTGGCATTTAGCTTGAGACCATGACTTTGACACCAGGTGTCCATCTCAGTAAGGCCCTTTTGGAGAATGCCCATGTCAGCCAGAGAGTCAATTATGGCTCCCAGTTTGCAGTCATCGGCGAACTTGGTTAGCCATAGTCCTCCTGTGTTTGCCTGTACTTCTGAGATGTATATACTGAACAGTAGGGGTCCCAGGACCGAGCCTTGTGGGACACCACTTGTGACTGGTTTAGAGTCGGACCTGGAGCCCGCTGTTCTTACCATGTGAGTTCTGTCTGTAAGCCAGTTGACAACCCATCTCATGACGTAGGGGTTTATGTTCAGGCTGGTGGGTTTTTCTATAATTCCAGAGTGGGGAATGGTGTCAAAAGCCTTGGCAAGGTCAAGGTAGGCTGTGTGAACTACCTTCCCCTCATCTATGGCCTTGGTGACTGTCTCGAAGAAGTCAACTAGGTTTAGTAGGCATGATCTGCCCTTAACAAAGCCGAACTGGGTCGGGTCAAGTGTTTGGAGTTTCCCAATGTCTTTGATAATGAGTTCCATGATGATGTGCTCCATAGCCTTGCAGATCAGGCTAGTCAGGCTTATGGGGCGATAGTTACCAGGGTTGGTTGTGGCCCCTCCTTTGTGGAGTGGAATAACCATTGCTGTGCACCAGTCTATGGGTATGTAGCTTGTGGAGAGGCTGAGGTTGAACAGTGTGTTTAGGTGGAGAGGGGTTAGTTCGTTCTGTAGTTCATGCAAGACACAGCCTGGGACACCATCTGGCCCCATTGACGCTGTGCTTTTGGCTTTTGAAAGGCTGTTTTCACCTGTGCGTCTGTGATTTTTGGGACACTACACTTTTCCAGTATCGTTGTAGGCCCTTTTGGGGGTGAGAGGGGGGTGAAGTTTGCACTGAATCTATCTGCCAGGATGTTGGCAATATTAGTGGGTTCGGTATATTTTGTGCTATTTTGCACTAGCTCATAGCATATCTGTGAGTGTTAAAAACTGAAGTTAATCAGGTGCAGAACATGGGCACAGCCATTTGTTTAATAGTTGATTTTTTAGGGTTGTTTTAAACTGGACAAGAGATGTAATAGATTTAATATTGTCTGGCAGTGCATTCCAGATTTTTCCAATATAATTTGCAAAGAGGGAGTCCCCTGCTTGTTATTTGCTTACGCCAATTTTTATATGGTGTTTGTTAGTGGATCCTAATGTTCTATTAGTGGCACAGGGCTGAAGTAAAGTTTGTGGGGCAGGTATTTTTTCAGGTTCATACAGTATTTTCTGGGCCATGGTTAACTGGTTATAATGAAGGAGGTGTGGGAGCTCTAGCCAGTTCAGTTGTCTGAGAGCCCCTTAATGGTGGGCTTTAGCAGGTAAGCTTGAAGCAAACCTGGCAATTTTATTGTAGCAAGATTCAAGTTTTGCAAGCTCAGATTTCTTTAGGTTTGTGAATATGGGGGCTGCATATAGGAGGGTAGAGATTAGGTGGGACTGGGCAATGGTAACATTAGTATTTTGAGTGAAGTACTGTTTGTTCTTATATAGGGTTCTTAATTTTTTGTGTACTTTTTTAATTGTTTGTGAAATATGAATGTCGAATTTTAAGTTGCTGTCAGTTTCAACATCTAAGAGTTTGGTATGCGTAGTTGGGGAGATAATGGTATTGTTTAATGATGTAATGTTAAAGGTATTAAAGATTAAGGTTGATTTAGCGGGTTGAAAAATCTTAAGTTTTGTTTTTTTGGGATTTAATATTAGTTGAGTGTTAGTAAGCCAGGTTTCAACTGCTAAGAAGGATTCTTGAGTTAAGGTCTGAAGTTCCTGTATTGTGGCAGCGGTACATATTACTGTCGAATCATCTGCATATTGGATGAGAGAGGCTTGAGGGGTTGAGGTACGAAAGTTGTTTGTAAATAAGAAAAAAAGTAACGGATCTAAAACTGAGCATTGGGGGACACCTTGTGCCACAGGTAGCAATGATGATAAGGTCTGTTGCCAAGAGACTGCTTGTTGTTATCCAGTCAGGTAATTTTGGAACCAGGCAAGAGTGTCTTGGCAAAAGTTTAGTTTGGAGAGTGCACCTAATAACTTGCTATAGGAAAGCATACCAAAGGCTTTAGATAGGTCAAGGAAGATAGAGTATACATAGTTGTCATTATTCCTATGATAGTTGACAGTGTTGGTAAAAGCCAATAGAGTGGTTGATGTACTATGATGTGCTCAAAAGCCATACTGAGTGTTAGACAGTAGTTTGTGGGTGTACAGGTAGTTAGAAAGTTGCATATGGATGACCCTGTTTAGGATTTTGGAAAGGGGGGGGATAATATTGCGATAGGGCGGTAGTCGGTGAGTTCTGTGGATGTTTCTCCCTTGTGAAGAGGTATAATATGAGAAATTTTCCAGATGGTAGAGACTTTATGTTCAGCTATGGACCTGTTGATGAGAATGGATACAGGATAGGCTATAACCTTGGCAGTTAGCTTTAGGAACTCGGCAGGTAGGTTATCTCCAGCTAATGTGGTGGGTTTTAGCTTTCTAAGTAGTTTTGTGATTGTTACTGTAGGTACGGGTTGCAGGGAGAAATTGGCTTTAATTTTGTAGGAGATGGAGGTAAAGGTAGTTGAGGTAAGTGTGGGGCTTTGATTGCTGGATAAGGGTAGTATTGTTTCAGTGAAGTATTTATTAAATAGAGAAGCAGTATTGTCCGAGTTATTAGTGATATTAGGGGGGTGTCCTGACTTTGCCTAGTTGGAGTATATTATTTATGACTGACCAAAATCTTTGTAGATTATTGCGATGCTTAGTTTGTATTTCGGTGTAGTAATTAATTTTGTCTTTTTTAATTTGTTGCTTTGTTTTGTTCCTAAGTTCACAGTAGTGCAGTAGGGTGGGTTGGGACTTTGTTTTGTTCCATGTTAACCATGCCTTGTCTCTGGATTTAAGTATTGACAGCGATGCTTTTGTTAGCCATGGAGCGTGATTTGATTTGATACATATATTTCTACAGGGGACTTGACAGATTAGTATAGTTAGGAAAGTTGAGTTAAAGTAGTTGACTGCATCCTGCAGGGGTAAATGTTTCAGGGGTGCTCAGTTGGGATCCGTACGAATCCCCGAACGGCAACATCACCGAAAGAGATTCGGCCGGGCATACTTGCGCGAAAGTGCTTTTCACCAAAGAAGCACTTTCGCGTAAGTACGCCTGTTGCGGAGATCGCACTACAGTGGGGATAAGGGAAAATTCCCTTTTCCCCAATCTAGTGCGACCTTGGAGTGAGAATATTAAAGTAGGGGGTGTGTGGGGGGTGCAGGAGAGCTTGCCCCCGTGCAAAAACATAAATGTAATGTTTTTTTTTTTTCTTTTTTTTTAACACGCTTTAACGAAAGTGCTTTTTTGGTGAAAGCGCTTTCATTAAAGTGTGTTCGGTGATTGTGGATTCGGACATATTGAACTTTCGTTCAATAGTCCTAGATCCGTCCAGTTACAGTGTTTGAGTATATCTATGAGCTTATTGGGGATGGAGTGCTTTTTGTTTCTTACTTATTTAAATGTAGTTTGTTTGGGTTGATTGGTTTGGTTCCTCAGTAAATAGGTTGGGTAATGGTCACTGAGACTGTCTGCTAGGCAACCAGAGTGAGAATATAATTCTGGCCTATTAATAAGTATCCAATCTAGACAGGAATGTTTGTTGGTTGGTTTATTGATTCTAGTGGGTGTGTGGATAAGTTGTGTGAAGCCATGCAGGTTTATGCAATTTTTGGAGTTTGGGGAGATGCAGTCTAACTAGTCACTATTGAAATCGTCCATAATAATAGTCTCCTGAGGTACTGATGTACTACACCAGTGTAGTATGTTTTCTAAAGCTTGTAGATTATCCCCAATGGACATGTAGATACCTAATATATATATATATATATATATATATATATATATATATATATATATATATATATATATATATGTGTGTGTGTGTGTGTGTGTGTGTGTGTGTTTTCTGGAGTTTATTTTTAATTTGGCAAGTGTGAGTTCAACATTTTTGAGGCTTGGTGGTTTTTCATCTAGAGTTACTATGGAGAGGTTGTCTTTGAAAAGTAGGGCCACACCTCCCCCTTTTTTTGTAAGTCTGTCTACCGTAATATACTATAACCTGGGGGTAGTATTTCATTGTTAGATGTGGAAGGCTTTAGCCAAGTTTCGGCGAGAAGTACAATATCTGGAGTGTAAAGGGAAAGGTTGGCATATAGCTCATGGAGTTTATTGTTTATGTTTCTTATGTTAATATTTAAAAGAAGGATAGCAGACTTGCTCCTAGGAGGTATGATTGTTACTTGGGAGTGTTGTAAGTGTATTAAAGTTTGAGTTGCTAAGTTACAGGGACTGTAGCTGGGGCCAGGATTTTGGTGAATGTCACCACTAGGAGATGGTTTGTCAACTAGGTTAGCTATAGTTTTTAGGAGGTTGACCTTTTGTCATACGACTGAGATTTGCTGGAAGTTTTGGGATGTGGGAGAAGGGAAACCTGTATATGGTGAAGTGCTGTTATAGTGCAGATAGAGCTACATATGGGGAAGTTGACCAGTGTGGGTGTTGTTAGATAATAGTTGGAGGTGGAGTGGGGGGAGTTGGATTCTTTGAGGTGGATGTAATCAGAGGTAAAGTGGACTACAGTGGTTAAGAGTAGCAGAGTGAAAGTTATAATGTAATGGATAAGGGGGTATTTAAGTGGACGTTGAAAGTTTTTGGTTTTATTTGAAACAGAGTGGGTTTTCGCAAAGGCGATGGATATAGCATACTAAGAAAAGACAGAATCAACAAAAAAGGAAGAGGTGTAGCCTTAATCTATCCCAACGCTTACACAGTTTTGCCACTCTCCAAATTTATTCCTACATCTGGTAATGCTGAAATACTCATAGCATTATTAAAAATAAACAATAATAAACAACTTTGCATTATAACAATATATATTCCCCGATGTGTAAACATCCCTATCTTAGAAGATATTCTCTCATGGTTGTCCAAAAACATCTCAAATGAAACAGTAATCATGGGAGATGTTAGTATCAGTTGACTAAACCTATCTACCAACTCACCAGCAAATAGTATCCAACTCCACGGCTTTACACAACTGATAACCTCCCCTACTAGAATACAAAACAACAACCTAAGCTCAGCCCTAGACTGGACCTTTGTCTCTGACCCTCTCAGATACTCAAACTCCAATACACTTCCCAATACTTTAAGTGACTATCTACCTGCCTATACTTATAGAACCACCTCCCCAAAGTCCAAAACCCATATCTACAAAACATCCAGAAACCTCACAAATATCAGTCAAAACCAGTTTAATAACATATTAAAATCACTTAACTGGTCCCCATTATAAACTCTGCCTCTAGATGATTCTGTCAGCTATTTTAATAAAACATTTCTAGATACCCTCAACAACTTATCCCCTCTTAGAACAAAAAGAACCAAGGCTAATCACACAACTTAGCTAATGAAACCAACCAAACATATTTAACAATTAGAGACAGAGCTTGGAAAAAATGTTTCAAAAATAAAAATGGTACTAACTTGCAAAACTACAGGCAACTACGTAATAAAGCTAAAAATCAGTGAATACAGATAAAAAAATACTTTTCACAGCAATTAACTAATAATAAAAATAACCCCCAAACTTTCTGGAAAACCATCACATCACTTCTCACCCTGGGTCCACACAAAACCCTTCCCAAACCCAGACAAGACACAGTATAGCTACACTAGTCTTAGGCTTTAACTCTAGTACAAATTCCAACAGTCTCAAAAATTCCTCCCCTCCAAACAACCAATAAGGATAATAACACTCTACATCTGCCCACTACCAATATCCGACTGTACGCCATTCTCTTTACAACCACTTCCTACTACATCAATTCCTAAACTTCTCCTTAATCTTAAGCCTTGCTCACCTTCCTCTGACAATCTTCCACCAGAATGGTGTCATGGTTAAGGTGTTTGCCTTACAAACACAAGGTGCAGGGTTTGAGTCTCACAAGGGATAATTGGCTAGGCTTAAAATGGCTTACAAGGGCAATTAGCCTAGTACTAATCTATGAACCTATGAACCTAATACTTAAAACTTGCCACATCTCCATCACTTACCCAGTTAGCATTCTTATCAATCGATCTATTTCAGAATCACATGTCCCTACCATCTGGAAAAAATCAGTCATAACCCCTCTACACAAAGGAGGTAAATCTAACAAGCTTACAAATTATAGACCCATCTCTATCCTTTCTCCACTATCCAAACTGCTTGAAAGGTGGATATATATACAACTGCTAAACCATCTTACCCAAAATAATCTCCCCACATTCACTCAACAAGGTTTCAGGCCTAGTCATAGTCCAACAACAGCTCTTATCTCTTTCACTGAAGTAGTAAACAAAGATAGGGACTCCAACCTATATACCTCTGTAGTACTACTGGATCTGTCAAAGG
This sequence comes from Protopterus annectens, assembly GCF_019279795.1. NCBI lineage: Eukaryota > Metazoa > Chordata > Ceratodontiformes > Protopteridae > Protopterus > Protopterus annectens. Next base: position 316,278,315 of record NC_056748.1, read on the forward strand.
CCTTTGACATGGCCTCACACAACAAATTACTTCAGCTACTGTCAGGACTAGGCTATACACCACCCTCCAAGCCATAGTTTAACAGCTATCTATCCAAAAGGAAACAATGCCTAAAGTGGCAGGGTTGCCTATCTCAATACCAGACCAACAAAACCAGATTCCCACAGGGGTCCATTCTAGGACCCCTCCTCTTCAATATATTCAAAAATAACTTACACACACTGCTTGCCATCACAGCATGCTAATCCAGTACTCTGACAATTGTACAATCATATCCTCCTCTAGCAACATAACCAGCCTGCTGCAAAAAACACAGACTGCATTTACCTCAATAGAATTATGGCTAACTGACGTACAATTATTGATAAACCCTAACAAAGCCAAACTTTTAATTTTTTTTCTCCTAAAACTAACACATTTGACTTCAAAATCTACTCCCATAACAAAACTGAGATTGAAATTGTAGCAAGTGCAAAACTATTGGGTATCACCATAGACAACAAACTTACATTTGACCAGCACATACTTAATGCCATAAAAAAACTCATTTCAAACTAGGAACACTCTATAGACAAAAAAACTTTATGGACCCAGACACCAAAAAAAGCCCTAGCTAATACCTAAATAAATTAATACCTACTAACCAGCTATTACTATTAATAACTATATAACTATATATGTAACTATTACTAGCTAATATCTACATGATTCCTTCTCTGTCTATGGTGCTCCCATTTTTACTAGTCTACACACCTATCTCAAAACCAAACTCTAGTCTTATTATTATAAAATTGCTAACTTTGCCACCAGCACATCATACTGCACTCACCATTGCTATGCTCTACAGGAGCTCAACTGGCTAGAATCCCCCCACCATCTTAACTACCTACAACTTTCAATTGTAGAAAAACTAACATGTAACCCGGATAACTGTCCAGCACTGAAATCTACCCTGCACACTTACATTCCCACCAGAAACCACCTATCTGCAAATAGACAATTTATAGAAGTACACACACCCAATAAAAGAACCAGCTAGTGTCTCTATTCTTATGCCACCACTAAACTTTGGAACAACCTACCAAATAATATCACCAGTACAGAAAATTCCAAAAAGTTTAAGCTCACACTAAAAAACAGCTCTACAATTCCTGGACCTGCTCATGCCCATCAGCTAAGATCTAATTTTTCTACCCTCATTTTTTGTTTTCTTTTTTCCCTCTGTCCACTCATCTTCCACACTCCCTCTAACATCCTACCAACTTTAATCCTTCTCTGCTCATCCTTCTAACCCCTGAGCTTATAGTACAACATCCCACAAAGAGAAATTAGCTCAAGCTCTTTGAACCTCTTAGTGTGACACATCTCATTAATCCCTAATAACATACCCCACCGCTAACCTTTGCTTTCGATCACTACAGTATTAACTAGTTAAAGTCCTCTTTTCAAGTCTTCTCTCCTCTTCAGAATCTGTTATCTATCTGTGCTTAATGACTATTATAGTTTGTATAAATATTTTGCAAAAATATCCTAATATAAATAAGTATGAATATTCTCTACCACCTAATGTGCCTCTGGCAACTATGTATTTTTATACTTTGTCTTTTAATTTAATTATATATGTTAATCTGCTTTATGTCTTTAATTGGCACTGTTTGGAGCTTTTCTCCCTGGGCCTCCACTGAAAATGGGTTTCTGACCCAGTCAGATTTTTACTATAAAACATGTCATTTATATTGTAAAAGTTTCATAGAAATATTTTACTTACACTTACCTTTTTCCATCCTCTTCTCCTCCCCTCAGTATCTTTCCAAATATTAATGACATGAAGTAAGGCAAATGCCTTTCATTTCCCCACAAGTTTAACAAAGTTAACAAAAGTCCACTCTTCCCATTTTTCTTATATAGCCAATGTATTTCACAACTGTGATAGATACTTTGCAGTCTCACATTTATTCACTAATTTCCATGTAGCTGATCTTCCCATTCATTTTCATCACCCAACTCCAGATTTTAGTTCAATTTCAAGGTACTCCCTATTCTTTTAGTCAGCTCCTATATATTTTTTTCTCTCTCAAGCATTTTTCTTTGGACCAATGGAAAAGCTTTCACAGGCAAAGTCTTCCTGTGTGTTTTCTTAGAAGAATGAGAAGCAGAGTCCCCTTCTGCTTGATGGCTCACCTTTTGTTGGACAAACTTTTGTATTTCATCCTTAGCCTATTCAGCATAAAAAATGACTTTAATCCTCCATGAAAAAATATTTTGAAGAGAGCTGGATACAGAAGCTTGAATCTCACATGTATCTCTCAAGATTCCCTGATTACAAGGATTTTTTTCTTTTCTGCCTGGAGTACAGTGAATAATCATTTTTCAAAAATACTTTACTGTCTCCAACTTTTAATACTTTGCCCTTTTGCCACAGTTTTGTCAGGATGAACTCATTCTACTGATGGGTTTGCATCTTTACTAATACAGGCCTTGGCTGCTCTCTCATGGCCAGATTTGGAGCACACACTTGCTGGGCCCATTTAATTACCATTTCTGGCTGTGGAATACCAGTCCATTTATTTATTTCTGTTTTCATAAAATCAGTACAGTCTGATGTCCTTTCATATCATGGTTGCAGTATTCATCACCTATGGGATCTCCTACCAAAGAAAGCCAAATGGCTGTCCAACATACCAAAGCCTTTGAATCCTTCCAGCAATGTACAGTAGTCAGGGTTCCTATTACAAGACCGAAGACACATTCTTTCAAATGCGTCTCGGTCAAACATAAAAGACTGAAAAGGCAAAACATCGAAGCGGCTTTTAAGCTAATTATTTCCCTGGGAAAGAATTTGTTTGACCGCTTCATTACTTTGCCATTTTTGGAACTGTAGTGTGGTCTCGGAGTTGGTATATTTAAGTAGGGGGGTGTGGGGGTGCAACCCCCCACATCGGGGGGGGGCAAAGCCCCCCACTTAATGTAATGTTTTAAAGTGTTTTCTTTTTTTTTTTTTTTTTTTGTTGGAACAGCAATTTTTTCCCCTTGGGAAAAAAATCACTGTTCTGACAGTTCGACATTGTAAGCTTTCGCTTACATAGGGTCAATTAATCACCGTTCACTTTTTTAAGCATTCGGTGATGTAATATAGACTCCAATAGTCATATGCTCTCTGCCCAAGTGTAGGGCATAAAGGTGACATGCATACATATCCTGAATACTCAGAACTTCTTTGCTGCCAGTCTCATTGCCCAGTTGAACGTCGGTCTGAATGTCCTTAGCTGTGCTGGTTTCTACCAAACTCTTCTATTCTACAGATAAGTGTCCCATTAGGGTTCCTTCTTTTTCTTCCTTTTCTTGTGTACTTAGGATTCATGTCATCCAGGAAGGGAAAATGTTAGTGTGGGAGGCAGATTCTCCAAAAAGACCATCATGACAACTGTTTATTTTGCCTAGGTACTTCACACAATCATAAACAGTGTTCTTTTTGTCAGACCTCTGTGTCAAAAATGCTTTGCAGCCACCTGTCCTCTCTTTCTATTTATCTTGAGAACCAACATCTCAAACGTTTGACGCAGGTTACAATGGTCAAGTCCCCCCACTGTGAGATATAGCCATTTCTCAAAAAGAAGACCAAAAAGTCTGAGTCTGATTCTGCTGCTATCCAGCCTCCACCGGATGTCTCTCTCAAGTTGAATGAGGACCCCAAAGACCATCCAGTGCAGACACCAGTTTTCTCTGCTGTGACCCTATCAGAGACTAGCAAAGAACCATCTTTGCACACATCCTCCGTGGTAATGCAGAAATTTGCAGTGGATGCTGAACAGGAATGACGACTGATCATTTCCAAGAGGTCTGCGGTAGGATTCCTCAGTTTCTGGTGAGTAAAAAGGTCCCTGGTATCCTCTTTGAATCTAGACATGGCTCTGAGTCTCCTAGGTTTTGCAAAGCAGATGTCCCACTAAAGAAAAGCAGAAAACAAAGCACATTCCTCCCTTTACTAAGGATCCTCAGAGGAAATGTTAGGATTTTACTCGGGGCTTATTTAATACCCTGGTTTCCTTAAAACCACTTCAGCAAGTGTCTGTGCATGCTTTTCCTTGGTTATCTACTCCAGTCAAAAGGATTAGGGAATCTAATTCATCAGGCTAAGAGGTGGATTTTGGGGATGAGTCACTGGCCTACTTATGGCTCTGAAGAACAGGATTCCTTGAGTCCTGACTCTCTCTTTGAGCCTCCCTTTGGGGACACAGTAGTCCACATGATGGACTTCCTTAAGTGAGATTGCTCACAAGTCTCTGATACTCAAAAGAGGTATTATGAGTTGTTGCAGATGTAATTCCCTAAACACTCTGCTGTAACCCTTACATTTGATGCCTTGTTGGATAGTCTCGCAGCTACTTCTTCAGCTCCTGATTCTCAACCTCTGGCCCCAAAGAAGCCTAACTGTTTTTATAAGGTACTTGAGGCCTTTAAGTACCTCTGCATGTGTCATTCCTCAAACATTGCTGTGGTCTCTCTTTCTGCAGCCAAGCCATCCAAGTTTTTCCCTTCTTCCAAGCTTTTGCTTTTTGATAAAGATATTAGGATTATCGAGAGGTTGGGGAAAAAAGTATGCACTTCTGCCACATTGACCTTCAGGACCATTAATTATCAGACCCATATGACTAGGTATGACTTGCCTCTTTTGTCACAGCTGGGGGGACGTTATCTGACCTTTCTGACTCTGGAGGAAAAACTGCTGCCGTCTTCTTACTAATTTCCACTTCTCAGGTTGCCTGTCACTACATCAAATGTAGTTATGATGGAGCTGATGTATCCTCTAGAGCTGCTGCTTCTGGTTCTGTTATGAGTAGGTACTCTTGGCTTCACCTCCACATTTTACCTGGTACTATTAAGGCCAAGCTTCTAGAACCTCCTTTGGACAATCAGAATCTCTTTAGTACAGCTGATGATGATCTATTTAAGACTCTACAAGACAATGGTAAGGTGATACAGGATCTTAAACAAATCATTGTTTCTCCCATTCCCAAATGTTAGAGAAACTATCCAAGTTTGCCTTTGTGCATTAGCAACCTTGTCAGCCTTCTAAGGCTATTTTTGCTGATAAACCTAGCTAGACTTTTAAAACCCAATGACCCATCTTCAGGACAAATCTGTCTACATCTGACATATTTTCTCCACTTCACCTTGACCAGGTTCTCCTGTCCTCAGGCTTTCCCTCTCCCTTCCTGTCTGGTAACAGATAAATTCAGATTCTTAGGTTTTGTTCATTATCTGTCACACTAATTTTATGGTATGGAAATCCCTTTCCCCTTCTCAGGTCTTCTTCATCCTCCTGCAAGCCATCTTTTTCATTTTTTGTAGATCAAGGTACCATTTAACCAGTTGTATCCCAAAGGGGGAACAGGTTTTACTCCAGAATGATTCTAGTTCCCAGAAAAGAGGGATTCTGGAGACCAGTCCAAGATCTTTCCTTCCTAAATAATTTACTGAAGATTCTCTCTTTTCAGATGCTTTCTGTCCAGACTATTTTTACCTCTTATTTTCACTGGCTTACCTTGTATCCCTATACCTAAAAGATGCCTATCTTCATATTCCCATTCACCATCTCTTCAGGAAGTTTTTACATTTCTCTGTTTCTTCCTCTCATTTTCAGTTCTCTGCTTTGCCCTTTGGTCTTTCTATGGTTCCAGAGGTGTTTCCCAAGTGTACAGTCCTGTCATAGTCTTTTGTGGGTTTCAGGTAATCCAGATATTCCCATAACTGGATGATCTGCCTCTTCTGGCTCCTTCCCAATCCAGGCTTTTTCAGGGTCTGAGCTTCACCATGCTCTCACTGCATAGTCTAGGTTTCGCTATCAATCTCAATAAGTGAAGTCTAACTCATTTTCAAGACCACATTTTTCTGGGATACAGAATTCAGACCATTCCAGTGCTGGCTTCTGTTCCTTTTTCCAATATTCTGTCTCTGACAACCTACTTCCAGTCTCAGCTTCCCCTTTCTCTCATTTCAACATGGGAATTTCTCAGAATTCAGATGTTCATGCATCTACCAATCCCATGATCCCCTTTGCCAAGCTTCACACGAGGAAACTTCAATGGTACCTAAAGATGGTGTGGCTCCAGCACTGTCATCCTCTGGTGTTTTCAGCTCCCTATCTTCCTTGTCTCAAACTCAAGTTGCACTATTGGATTCAGCATGTCTTCCTCAATCCGGGCCTACCTTTTCAGACTCCTACTCCTACTCAGGAGTTATTCACAGACACTTTCAATCTGATGTGGGAAACCTCTTCCAACAATCTGAAGGTTCAGGATCAATGGCTTCTTCATCAGAGGTCAGGCCACATCAACATAAAGGAAATGAGAGTGCTCATTCATGGTCTTCAGGCCTTCCATTCTCTTTGGTCCCTAGGCCCTTTACAGGTCTTTACAAACAACACCACAGTTATGTGGTACATCAACAAATGGGGCACAAGTGCTTATCTTCTTTGCAGACTGGGGTTTGGTTACCGGCCATCAGTTAACCCTTCAGGTGGTTTATATCCCTTCAGAGCACAAACTAGTGACAGACACCATTTTTTGAAACATCTCTTCTTGAACAGTCTCATACTCAGCTAGCCTTTTCTTCATTTCAGCCTCTGATTTTTGCAGTTTATCAGCTCATTTAAATAACTGTTTAAAGCTTCTCCATTTTTCCAGTCTTTTGTTGTTTGAGTTAATATACTCATTCAGCATTTCCTTTATTTTAATCAGCTCTAAGCACATCTGATTTATGTTTTCCTCCAGATTACTGACTGCCATGTCTTGCACCAAAGCTGGAGCTTGAGCTGCTTTTTGCTGAACAACTGCAAGATGATTTTTTTTCAGGCTTTCTCAGTTTCTTCGTTGCTGGCATCCAGGCAGTGCATTTACTAGCCAGTAACTGAATTTACTAAAAGTGACAGAGTTCCTGACCCTTGTCTTTCAGTTCTTTTTTCACACTGAGAGAGCTGAAGTTAAGCTGTTAATCAGTCTGCAGCCATCTTGGAAAGTTCCTAGCCATTTTAAAAAATCTTGAATAATTTTTAATATATCATTTTATAATTATTTTTGGTTTAATATTATTAAGAATTTTGGTTAATGACAGAAATGCATGGGATTTATTATTATGACATAACTCTGTAGCATTTCTATACTCTTTTGCAGTTTCTGTTTTTCAACTTCTTCTTGTTGCAATAGACTCTAGCCCCTCATGAGCTAGAATTTGATAAAATGGACATAGAAAATGTATGTATGTATGGATAGATAGACGGATAGATGAATGGATGAATGAAAGGATGGATGGATAGGTATAGCCTGCAGTTCACCTACATTACCATACTGTTTGTCCTTCTTCTTTGCTATTTATGTTACTCAATATTTAATTTACCTTTATTTTGTAGTTTCAGTCCATGACTGTATGCTATTTCCTCACTGTTGGTCTCCAATTCACCCTTTGTTACTAATCTATTGTATGTAATCATAATGTTCGTCTCCAATTTTACCTCTGTCAATAATTTAGTGTATGCAATCATAATGTTGCTTTATTTGCTACTGTTGTATTATATATCCTGTATCATTCTAACATATTTCTTGTCTGTATGTGTTAAATGTGGAGCTTTTCTCGCCGGGCCTCCTGGACTACCCCGGTAATCAAATGCAATAAATAAATAAATAAATAAAATAAGATGAAGCAATTTCACCTGTAGGTGATTGGAATATTGTATGTAAATTGGCTTATTGTCATATATTCTGAAATGACAGAAAGTCTGTTATAATGACTCACCTGCAATATATAGTTAAAGTTAAAATATACACTCTGTCATCCCAGTGTCAGAAAGCTGCAAATATATGAAAATCCCAAAAGCAGAAGATTTTGTGGTTTCTTGAATTTGAGTTCAGTGACATTAGCTTTTCTGAAATTATCTTTTGTAATATGACTTAGATTTTGATCTCCAAAACACATTTGCTATTATACATAAGCACAAAGCTGCTTCTTTGGGTACACAAAGAATCACTCCAGAAGTACTCAAGAGCAAAATTAATTTTATGCAAATTCACACAAAACCTAGCTGTGGATAAATGTTTTGGTGGAAGAGCCCCCTGCACACAAATGACGCTATGCACCCTCTTACTTCTTGCTCTCACTGAGGTCACTGTCACTCAATGAAAGAGTTGTAAAAATACTTATTCTTTCACCAACATTGTGTAGCAGTGAAGGAAAAATAACATAATACCAGTGAGCAGACAAAATGAATAAATACATGTTCAAGCATTGAAACTTTAGAATACAGAAAAAAGCATTCCAAGTTCTGTTTGAATAGAAATGTTTTTCATTATCATATATTTATTACCTACTAAATTTATAACAGCGTATACATAATTTCTGGTCTGCTTCCAGAAAGTAAAACATATGTGGTATTCAGATGCCTCAACTGAAATATAAAGCATGCATTACCGTGTGTTGTTACTGTGGTTGGAGCACCAATGGTAAATGCATATGCTGTACCTGTTGAGAATTAAAGACACTAATTAAAATACATATTTAATGAAAAGCAAAAAGCAGATGCAAGAAAACATTCCATCTGTGACTAAGAGATAAATGAAGCTGCCTACATTAAATTAGACAGTTGTCACAAAACTTATTCAACAGATATACAGACTAGCACTGACTCCTATAAATAATCTAATGTTATAACTCTGTAGAAGTACCAAATAAATGATCAGGTAATACTAATGGTGTGAAGTATTTTACAGATACAAATGACCTTTGAGGAATGGACTTAAGAAGCAGTATGGATACAGCACAGAGCTATCGGATCCATAATTTGCTGCAGCTGACAATACATCGTGTTATTTGTCCTTGTTGTCAGGCTCATGTAGGAGTGCTGTAGACTAAAGTACTGTTAATTTATAGCCAGGGTATGCTTTCAAATCTCTCTCTCACTGTGGTCACAGTTATTTTATATATATATATATATATATATATATATATATATATATATGGGTCTACTACCAGAGATCGAAATTACACTATTTCGAAATTTGGTAGTAGATGGCCACTAATGCGAAAGTGCACTTTACCGAAAGTGCACTTTTGCAAACACCACTAGAACAAACGGGCAATGTCCTCCACTGTGGTGCAGTAGTCACGGACCTTAGGGTTAGGGCTTGGGTTAAGGATAGTGGATAGCCCTACTAGCTATCCACTATCCTTAACCCAAGCCCTAACCCTAAGGTTCGTAACCATTCGCGAAAGTGCACTTTCGGTGAAGTGCACTTTCGCATTAGTGGCCATCTAGTACTGGATTTCGAAACAGTGTAATTTTGATCTCCGGTAGTAGACCCATATGTATATATATATATATATATATATATATATATATATATATATATATATATATATATATATATGTATATATATATATATATATATATATATATATATATATATATATATATATATATATATATATATATATATATATATATATATATATATATATATATATATATATATATATATATATATATCTATATATATATATATATATATATATATATATATATATATATATATATATATATATATATATATATTTATATATATATATATATATATATATATATATATATATATATATATATATATATATATATATATATAAAGAGAGAGAGAACTAAATTTTAATGCAGAACATTAAACAAGTGAATGAAGTACAAACATAGGGTCTGTACTATTTCCTAGTAAGATGTCTCCATCGAATGGCTGTTCAACAATCACTACCCATCGAACAGCCGTTCAGCGAATATTGCAATCATCAAGCTTCTTTCCTTGGGAAAGAAAATACTCGGGCACCAGATTAACGAGAATACGAACTACATAATTTTACACTCACGAAGGTGGAAGCTTCACCCCCCCCCCACCATCCAAACCCCTACTTATATATATCCACGCAGAGATCACACAACAGTGGGTAAAAGGGCTAATTCACAATTCTGGCCACCTAGTTACTTTCCCAGGGAAAAACTTCGATGTAGTGATTGTTCACTGAATGCAGTATTCGATATAGTCACGTTGATGTGTGTGTGTGTGTGTGTGTAGATGGGATTTCTGTGAACATCCATTGCATGCCACTGTGTTATACCAAGAATGTGAAAAATTTGACCTGGTAGAAAGCAAGGGATGCAAATATATGAGTGTACATATATTCGTACATATAGATAATGGTGTATTTGTGTGCGTACATAGATGTGTGTGTGTGTGTGTGTGTGTGTGTGTGTGTGTGTGTGTGTGTGTGTGTGTGTGTGTGATGCTTGTAAGAAAGTGGGCCCCCTTTCATCAAGACCACTTACAAGAACCAAAGCACTGAACATATATCCTCTTTCAAATGCCATGGTCTAACTTTTGATAACTCGTTAGTTATGTCATTTCATGTCAGTAACATAAAAGCAATCAATAGGGAAGATTCTGTCCAAGATGGCAACTGAAAAGCACCTCCTGTAAGAAGCCCCATAGAAAGGGAATTATTTTGACTGGAAGTTTTTCAATTATTCATACTCAAAGTGAGTAAATTTCTTTAAACCTGTTTACTTCAGACTGTTAAGAGAAATATAAAAACTTTAAAGCATTTTCCTATCAGAACAATTCCACATAGTCAGATAGTTATCTCCTCTTCATATTAGTTAATTTAAGCCTTCATCTGGATACATTTCTGTTTAAAAAGATTTTTTGAAGTTTTGACATCATTATAGGAGTTTTCACTGATAATTTACCAGTTTCGGGGTAAAATGGACCTTCTGCAAAACAATTGTTCTCAGAAGAATGAGCTTCTTAAAGCAATGGTTGAAAAGCATAAATTTCAGATCCAGGATATAGAAATGTAATTAAATGAAATGGAAGAAAGAATGAATTTAACATTCCTGATTTTGTTAAGCACTTTAATTGCATTTATAGTACCATAGCTTGTACCATTCTTCTGTGTTAAAAAGCATTAAAAAATGTGGGAAGGTTTACAACATCATGTTTCCCACCAACCTTATGAGCTGAAAGAAAAGTGCAAAGTGCTGATTTTAAATGAAGAGAGTTCCAGTTCTCTCACACGTTCCATTCAAGTTCCCCTATTAAATCACACTACCATTTGGTAGAGTTATGTAAGGTGAAACTAAACCAAAACATGTTAGCGCTTCAGAGCATGTCAGATTGCATAAACAGAGGAAGGCAGGGAATGAGAAAGAGGAAGTAAAAATAAAAAAAGGAGGGCATGGTGCTGTACTGAGAATCAGCAGCATCTAGCTTATATGCTTTTCAATCATGGTTGTCAACTGGCAAATTATATGGCTTGTATTTATGTATTCTATAAATGTTAACTCAGCAACTATTATTATATTATTGAAGCACTTGTAAGGGCAGCCGCAGTGGTGCAGCAGTTAGCATTGCCGCCTCACAGCAAGAGGCTCTCCGGTTCGATTCTTGGCTGGGATGCCTTCTGTGTGGAGTCTGCATGTCCTCCCTGTGGTTGCGTGGGTTTCCTCCGGGTGCTCCGGTTTCCTCCAATATCCCAAAGATGTGCTGTAGGTGGATTGGACACTCTAAATTAGCCCTAGGCGTGAGTGTGTGCATGTGTGTGCCTTCTGTGGAAGGTTGGGTGCTGGGCTGGCAACTCAACACCATAAAATTCCACTGCCAATCATGAGCGGAATGGTGATCCGCTGTGGCGACCCCTGACCGGGATAAGCCGAAAGAAGAAGAAGATTGAAGCACTTGCAAAAGTTTCCACTTACTATCAGTCGCTCTGCAATAATTGAAAAGAGTCAGTGAAGGCTCAAATCTCAAAAGGCACTTCTTCAGACACTCCCGTTTCCCTCATGAGTAGAAAATGGCATTAGCCTTAAGACTGGCATAACGCAAAGTAATTAAGTGGCAATTTATGATGAACAGGAAGGATACAAACGTAGGCACTCCTTTTAACATGGTTATAAGCTTCTTTAGGAATCAAAACATAAAACTCTTGTGATGATCATATAAAGAGAGTGTGGAATGGGGAGGAAAGGAGAAAATGGAAAAGAAAGAGGTAAATTAGATGCAGAAACAAGCCATCATTTGTAATTCACTGTTGACATGTTGCAATATTATTGTTAGTTAATGATTCATTATATACAATTCATATGTGGCAGGAATAATATGGCATTACTGATACTTTTACATCTACTGTACACTGTCTTTTCTGTAGATTGTATCTTAAATTGTATATAGCATGATGTACTAATCCCCCCACCACCACCACTTTTTTAATCTGTTACTGAGAACTGAGAGAAGAAATACAAATGAGTTTGATAAGATGGCACACTGCAGTAAACAATTTCCAGTAAGCTTACACTTGAAAAGTACAAATTGTTTGAACAAAGTGACATTATTATGGAGGATTCAATATATATAAAATTATTATTGTAATCATTTATGTTGATCTACTGTAATTTTTAATGCCGTGTAGCTGCAAATATATACACATAGGTGCATGCATGAATATATATATATATATATATATATATATATATATATATATATATATATATATGCATGTGTGTGTGTGTGTGTGTGTGTGTGTGTGTGTGTGTGTGTGTGTGTGTGTGTGTGTGTGTGAGTGTGTGTGTGCATTTCTGGATAAAGTAGCTAGCTAATATTATTCTGATGCAATTTTTTTTTTAATTTTGAGTTTCAAATGAATAATTTAAATGGTTGTTGAAAGACATATATACTTTAAGCATGTAATTATAAAATTATGTAGTGTAAACATGGTATTGGGAAAGTTTTTAAGTGATAACTAATCAAAATATTTAGTACCAACTTTTAATAGCTGAGAGAAAGAAAGATGGACAATTTATATTTAGTAAAACATATAATTAATGTAAGAATGGAGATGAGAAATGGAGAAAAGGAATTAAGGCGAGGATTACTACTTAAGCAAACAAAATTCATAATACAACAAAGAAATTAAAAACAACATAGGAGCTACAGCCAGAAAGTTTATTTTAACCAAACAACAAGCTTTCACATACAAATGTTTTTTCAAGTTAAATACATGTGTGTCCAATAACTTAGTCCCTTTATGTGGAAGCTTGCTGGATTGCACAAGTTAATAGGTACATTTTCTTGGCATGACAGGAAACATGGTCAGTTGAATAGGTTAGTTAGATTTTTTAATTAGGCTAGGAACTATTGCAGGATAGATTTTTTATATGTTTTTAATAAGAGATTATTATGGTTACTGTTATGGTTATTTCACAAAAGTGTGCTTATTTGCTTAACAGTTTAAAAACTGGATTAACTGTTATATGTCAAAAGTTCTAAAAGAAAAGAGGGTAAAAAACAAGGCAAATTCTGCCTTCTTAAAGAGAATCTAAAGAGATTTATTATAAGACTATATGACATACATAACTATTCTTTTGTTAAACAATAATGGTCTAAATATTAGCTGAAAAGAATGGTTTGATCAAACATTTGAAAGCTACCGTATTTCCCCAAAAATAAGACTGGGTCTTATATTCTTTCTCCCGGCGAAATGCGCATTAGGGCTTATTATTAGAGGATGCCTTATTTACCAGCACTATACAACAATCTACCTTTATTCATTTATTCATGAACAAAAATTGACATTTATTAATGAACACAAATCAACATTTCTTCTTGTAAAAAAATCGACATTTATTCATGTACGCAAACTGACATTTATTTCATACTTTTGTATCATTGGACAGCAGTTCTAATAATAGGTCGACAGTGCAACAAAATTTCAACTTCAGAATATCTGCACCTCGGCTTTCACAGTTGTTCAAATACAGTCATATCACCTTCTTCAGGAACATTGTCATAAGTGTCCAACCCCCAAATTTTGGCCTGAATTTCTTGCGACTCCATTTCCTGTAGCACCATTAGCCCCAGTCTGTCATGCCTAGCAATAGAGCTCTCTTTAAATGAGTACTGCTTGTCCAAGTAGCCTGCTCATAGTGCATTGGCAACACAGGTGTCAGTGATTTTATCCCACAAATTTTTCACCCATGTCACAACCTCTTACATGCTAGGCTTCACAAAGTTTCCATGCTGATTTCTCTCCATTCTATTTTCAATGTAGTCATTGCATTCCATGTGCAAATGGTCCTTGAATGGTTTGTTTATTGCAATATCAAGAGTCTGGAGATAGGCAGTCATTCCTGCGGGAATCATTATTTGATCTATTCTTCTCTGTGTATGGAATTTCTTCATTTCTTTAGCGCAGTGAGTGCTGGCTGAATCCCAGACTAGCAGACCTCTTTCGCCACCTCGCAAAACAAGTGGCAGCATTAGATCGACCCACTTCATTATAACTGCTTGTGTTCACCAGGCTTTTTCAGTTTCAAGAATGTAAATGCCTGAAACACATTCAATCTTATCTTTTTTGCCCTTACTAATGATTAGAGGTGGGGTTTTCTTTTCATCTAAACGAATTGCCAAAATACAGGTAACACATGCACTCTCATAACCAGTGGAGGGAATGTAGATTGACGAGGCACCCCTCTGAGAAATTGTTGTTTTAGATCCTTGGCCCATAAACACTGCAGTTTCATCCATAGCAATCATGATGGAGAGTTGATATTTAGAAAAGTCAATGCCATCAACAAAGGACTTGAACGCAAGTGCACGTTTAATAACTTCAGTATCTTCCAGCTTGAACAGTGTTGTTGATCTTCTTAGAGACAGTTCATATCACTGAAGGAAGCCATCCAGCCAATGTTGTGATGCTTTGAATTCTTCTGCTGATATTTCTAACTGTGGTGCTATTGCAAGGGCAAATGCTTGAATATCAGCCCTGTGCAAAACCAAAGCCATTGTTCTCCTGTTAGCAATCCACTCACAGATGATGTCTTCAAGTTCAGGAAATAATGGTTGCCAACCTGATCCACACTTACACTTCTTAGCGTTTCCCTCATTGGCCTCTTGACTGAGGTTAACGTACACTGCTTGTCATTTTCGGACCATTCGGAGATCTGACTTCTTCTATTTACAGAAAGCCATCAGATTCTTTCCCCGAGAGTCCTCCATGATTCCTTTCTTGTACTCGACAGAATTGCTCTCTTTTTGCACTCATCTTGTCTGGGGGGGGGGGTTAACTGAAGACTTACGCAACCAGAATGGCAACACAAAATGGCACTGGTTATGAAGAGAAGACACTACCACAGCTGCTCGTTATCATGAGCGTGTGTTTTACACGCGTTGCCTGTACTTTGACCGATCAAAGTACACATGCGTAGGTTTATGGGCCAAGGATCTCAACCGTCAAGTGTGAGTGATGATTAGGGTTACAGTAAGAATCGTGGAGGACTCCCAGTGAAAGAGTCTTATGACTTTCTGCAAAGAGAAGAAGTTGGGTGTCCGAATGGACCAAAAAAGGCATACAGAGTACGATAACCTCAGTCAACGGGTGTCAATAATATTATTTTATAATTCAACACGTCCGTTGTGTGTTGTTGACGATATTAACTGGGGCTTATTTTTGGGGTAGGACTTATATCATGAATACCCTGGAAAAACCATGCTAGGCCTTACTCTCTGGTCAGGTCTTATATAGAAAGAAATACGGTAATAATCCACTTGTAATATTATTGCAAGAAACATACACTCTGCATGAACAGGAAAATAATTTTAAATAGTTTTGTTTTGAAATTATAGCCCAATTTACATTTAAACAAATGTGAAGAGAAATGACTGTTTTAAGGAAAAGGAAATCAATAACACCAGATGTTATTTTTAAGTATAATGACAAAGAAGCAATGTGTGTCATTATTATAATAAAATGCCAAAATATATTAATCACTTTGGCAAATATGTACTGGATACCAAGCTTGGATGCTAAATATACTAAACATTACCTCAATATCCTTCTTTCTAATATGAAAGGAAGCTTAATATTGGGAGAGGACTTTCATTATATTTTACAAACTGCAAACACTAGTACAACAAAGGAACCTAGAATATCATCATCAGCTAAGGCTATAAAAGTAGACAAATATCCTTAACATGAAAGACCAAAGACCTGGATCTGATTTGAGTAGAGGATTCTTTAAGCTATGTCTACTACTTTTATGCCTTTGTAACACAGGCAAGAATAGATAGGATATATGTTTTTGCATGGCTGGATAAGTAAAGTTAAGAATTTTAAAGTAGTTTCATACCCAGCCTGTGATCACAGGGCCTTAACATTTAACTTCATCATTGGTATCAGAAAGTATGCTGTAGTTAATAGAATCCCAGCCTATACAGCAATATTGAAGGTGTTCCAGGACTGGATAAATAAGCAGGTTCTTTTTGAGCTCTAATAAGAATGATAATTTTAAATATATTATGAGTTGGGACTCTTTTATATAGCAGAAGTTGAACTATAAATGTATTTATATGGCATAACTATAGTTTAGTGTAGGAATAAAGTGAAAGGGATGTGGAATTATCAGATTTGCAAAATAAATTGCATTCTGGAAGATTAAAAGTTCAAAAAAGATTTGTTTTTTAAGCTGCGCTCTTGGATTTCTCTGCATGTTTTCTTTACTTTTGATTGTTTTTGCTGCCTTGGAGGAATCGGTATACCTGCACCTGGTGATTTTCTTGCTGCTGTTATTTCTCATAGATACTTCACTTTTGCCTAAACTAATTCATGTTACATTGTACAACTCTGCTCCATAAAAACAACCAAATGAAAAGAATTAATAAAGTACTTCTTAGCTTTTTATGGTCTCTGAGAAAGGCTAGAATAGAAACTACTCGTTATATAAGGATGTGGTAAGAGGGTTGAATTAAGTTTCTTGACCTGAAATAATTCACATGCAAGTATGCATAAAGCAATCATACACTGGCTAGATGCTACATACAAAACTCACTAAAAATAATCACAACTTATCTTACTTAATGAAAAAAGGTAAGACTTAGCAGACATGCAATTGAAATCACTAATAGTAAGGCATGGGAATAATATGCAACTACCTTCAGTACAATACATATAACCCCACTGATTTAAAGTACATAATTGTTCAGTGTTTTAGAAATTTGTTTTTCAGACTTGGAGACATTAAGAGATGGATTACTATAATATATCCATTATGTGTGACAAAAGGGCTATTAGAAGGATACAGCAAATGTAAAATGTTAAAATGAAAAGAGGAATATTTTTATAGGCTGGTAAATTCCGTAACAAAGTTAAAACAGTAAAAATATTAGAAATTACTTTAGTCTTACTAACAATGAAGACTGGTTTTACAGTGACTTAGACTACAAACACAAGAGAAATTTGAATTAGCAGAAAGCCTAAAAATGAGAAACTATCTAGATTTATAAAATACATGTGCAGTATTTTAAATATGGTAAAAATAATAGTAAAAATAATAAGTCAATTTAACCTGATGTATATACTCAATACTATTGGTGTAAAATCTGAAATAACTAGAAAATGCTGCAGCTTTAGCTTTCAAAAATATGAGAATATATTTATAGATTCAGATAAGAAATTTATGTTAGAGTCAGTAAAAGCTAAAACCACCTGTTCTCTACTTTGGAAGATTTATGCATAGAGAATCATACATAGAGATTCTTCATACACCATAAAAAATACCCAGAAAAGATAAATCAACCAGTAAGTCTTGCTGGAGATGTAGTGTAGATATCAGCATAGACTAGAATCATATTTTGTTAGAATGTACATTACTACATGGTTTCCAGATGAAATATACAAATGTCCAGTCAAGCATTGTGGAATGATATGTTTCATGTACACACAGGTTTAATATTTATTTATTTATTGACATTTGTTGACTGGGAAAGTCCCCTGGGTCAGAAATCTATTTTTAGTGGAGGCCCAGGGAGAAAAGCTCCACAATGAATAACATAACATCAGATTACAGCAGACAGGTAATTACACAATTTTAGAAGGACTTTAAACTATAAAAAAATAAATATATAGACAACAATTATCACATCATAGCAAAAAATTTTACAAATACTGTAACACCTTCTATTTAACATAGAGGTGAAGGTAAAGACATTTTGTAGAAAAAAATAAATTATATTTAATTCAGTTTAAGTACATTGCATTTAAAAATGAGATATGCACTAGTACCAACTCACTATATTTTACAGTATATATACTGTATATATATATATATATATATATATATATATATATAATAGTATATAATACATAATATTCCTAAACCTTTGGTTGTCAAAAAGATTGATATTCTTTCTTATGGTGTATATTAACTGATGCTATCACTAGAAAATATAAATGACCTTACTTAAGTTTACAGAATTTCTTGTACTTCTTAAAAAAGCATATGAGAGAGAGGTTGCAATAATTAGAATGAACTAAAATTCAGAGATAGCTAACTATAGGTATTGGCCAAAGCTATTTGATTTGATACAACAATTTGAAGACACAGCTAAATAATTTACCTTTCAATTCTGCACATACTAATTTAAATAACCTGGTGAATCTGGGCATACTGGGGCACTTCGGCAACTGCCTCATGTACACAAACAATCCTCTCCTCCTACCACCCAACACTACAACCTGCGAGAGATGCACTTACATAGCCAAACTGGAAGCAAAGCTCTCTTCAGCCAAGATTGTGCTAGACAGTCAAGAGGAGAAGGTTAACACCTGCACTACACCTAAAGCAACACATAGCCCTTCAAAACCCACACCATCAACACCCACACATAGCAACACTAAACCCACATATGCGGAGGCCCGTAACATTAACCTGCCCAAGCAACAAGGACCTCCGAAGCCGAAACGCAAACAAACACCAGTCACAACCAAAGTGACACATAGCTCACAACACCAGTGTGCCACCCAACAACAGTCCCTAAGGCAAGACTGTGTACCCAACACTTTAGTCATAGGTGAATCTATAGTCAGGCACACTGATGTCCCACTCACCAGGCTGAACAAGGAGAAAATTACAGTCAGCTGCCTGTCAGGTGCCAGGATCCATCACATAACGCATGCACTCAAGTCACTCCACAATAAGTACAAATACGACTCTGTCATTGTCCATGCTGGAGTGAATGACTTGAGACGTACCTCCCTGGACTACATGAAAAGAGACATGGAAGAGCTCTTGGATCATGTGACCCAGGCAGGTATGACCCTAGCCCTGAGTAGCATCCTGCCTTCGCCCAGAATGATACCACAGTATAAGGACAAAATGATTAACTTCAACAATTGACTAAGCTTCTGGTGTCATTCAAAGGGGATCCAGTATTTGTCTGCCTGGGAAGACATGATTGAGAAACCACAATGCTTTGCCAGAGATGGTCTGCACCTGTCACCCTTGGGATTCAGGTTACTGGCTAAAGCTCTTGCCACCCCTTTAGTGCCATTTTTAGGCAAGGTTCAAAGGATAAAACCACCACTGTAACAGATACATGCATGCAAAATTTGAAGGTAATGCTATTCAATGCTAGAAGTCTAAACCTCAAAATGCACTCTCTCGAGGCACTCCTAAAAATGGAGAACATCGATATCTGTGCAGTAACTGAGACCTGGTTCAAGGCTCTAGAGAGCAGCTATGCAATACCAGGCTACAATTCTTACCACACTTTTTGGCCAAAAAACCAAGACTGAAACACTAAAGGTGGAGGAGTGTCCATAATCACCAAGGATATTCACACCTCCAGGCTAGTTGCCCAACACAATGCATCTGAAATTCTCCAGGTGCAACTAACAATAGGTAAGACTGCAATCCAAACTGTAGCTTGCTACAGATCCCCCACCATGCCCCATGATTCTCACTACACCTTTCTAAACATACTGGAAAATATTAAGATACAACCAAACACCCTAATACTGGGTGATTTCAACTACCCTGCCATTAATTGGGAAAACTACTCGGGTACCAACTCCTCTTCCCAACGGTTCTAAGAATTCATAAATTCCAACGCCCTGGATCAACCAATCCATTGCCCCACCAGGGGATCCAATATCCTAGACCTGGTCATTACCAACATGGGAGACAGATGCTCCACACCAGTGTTCACCATCTCATTGGTCAGGTCTGACCATAAGCAAATCACCTTTGACATCCACATCCCACCCCCACCCTCCAGTAAGGATACCTCCTTAAAAAACTTCTCCAAAGCCAACTTCATGCTTACCTCAGTGTCACTGCTCAACAGAGGCACAGCAAAATAATGGGTATAGTTCCCCATACTAAAGGGGTGGCGTAAGCCACAAAACTATGGGCTAGGCTTGTAAATGCCCTCGGGCAGATAGCCTAGTATGAACCTATGAACCTATGAAGTCAGAAGTGACAAACTTCACAACACCCACGCAGACGGGATCTGGAAGTTCAACTGCGGAATCCTACACTAAGGCATTGTACGAGCACATCCACTCATGCATGAATCGTGCCATCCCAAATAGAACCAAGATGCTCTTCTCCAAAAAAAGGAAGCCAATCTGGTGGTCCCCTGCTATAAACAAACTATACAACAGAAGGAATAAACTGTTGCAGAAAAGAAGAAAATCCCAGGATGCAAAAACTCCCTGACCAGCCTCAGTAAGAAGCTGAGATCCCTCATAAAATCCTCAAAAGCTAGTTATGAAACTAAAATTGCCAAAGATTCCAAAGACAACCACAAGGCATTCTATAGTTATGTCAAGAATCTAAATGGCAATGCTCAGATCTGCTCTGAGCTACAACAGAATGGCATTAAATATACTAATCCCAAGGATATTGCCAATATCCTGGCAGATCGATTTAGTGCCAATTTCACCCCCCTCTCACCCCCTAAAGGGCCCATCTCAATACCAAAAGATTGCCAAATTCCGATAATCACAGCCACACAGGTAGAAACCACACTTTCCAAAGCTAAGAATACAGCATCCATGGGACCAGATGACATCCCAGGCTGTGTACTACATGAACTACAAAATGAAATGGCACCTCACCTAAATGTCATGTTTAATCATAGCCTCACCTCAGGCTTTGTGTCCACTGAGTGGCGCACAGCTACAGTTATCCCACTCCACAAGGGAGGATCCGCCTTGGATCCCGGGAACTACTGTCCCATCAGTCTGACAAGCCTGATCTGCAAGGGCATGGAAAGCATTATCATGGAACTTATAAACAAAGACATTGGCAACCTTCAAACACTGGACCCCACCTAGTTTGGGTTTGTGAAGGGCCGATCTTGTCTCCTGAACCTGATTGACTTCTTCAAATCAGTCTCCAGAGCTGTGGACGAGGGTAAGGTGGTCCACACAGCCTATATAGACCTCGCCAAGGCTTTCGACACCATCCCCCACTCTGGAATCATAGATAAACTTACTAAGCTGGGCATAAATCCCTATGTCACTTGATGGGTTGCCAACTGGCTTACTGACAGAACCCAGACTGTAAAAGTAGCCGACTCCAAATCTAGCTCAAGACAAGTGACAAGTGGAGTACCTCAGGGTTCAGTCCTGGGACCACTCTTGTTTGGCATCTACTTCTCTAAAGTACAGGCCAACACTAAGGGACTCTGGCTAACAAAATTCAAAGATGACTGCAAACTGGGAGCCATTATTGAATCTCCAAATTATGTGGATATTCTACAAAAAGGCCTTACAGAAACAGATGTCTGGTGCCAGAGCCATGGGCTCAAGCTTAATGCCAAGAAATGCATAATTATCCCCTTTGGAAAAAACATATACCCATGAATTACCACATAGGTGGAAGGACACTAAACATTGAAAGTGTGATGACAGACTTAGGGACACAGGTGGACAGTGGTCTCACTTTCGATAACCACATCGCCACAACAGTCAGGAAATCCTTCTATGTGGTACACCTCATCACTAAGGGCTTTTCATCCAGAAAAAAGGAGGTCATTGTCCCACTGTACTCATCCCTCATTAGACCCATTATAGAGTATAATGCCTCATTTGGTATGTACCTCACAAGACATCTGTAACAGCTGGAAAAGCCACAGAATACCTCACTAAAAGAATAACAGGCCTAAAGCAGATGCCATATGCTGACTGTCTAAAAAAACTCCAGCTATACTCTGTGGCATATCGTCAGAGGTCATCTCTGCTTAACATACAAGGCCATGTCAAACCCTGAGTTGTTGGACATGCTTGACTTAAAGAAATCCCAATAACTCAGAGCCACATGCTCCAGAGATCTACACCTTTTCATCACAATGAACAAAACATGCTGGAGGGATAGGTTCCTGACCCAGAGACTCCCCATACTCTGGAATAGACTGCCCATACATGTCAAGCAGAGCGCCTCCTTGGCCCCCTTCAAAAGGAACCTTGATGATTGGATGGGAGATAGGAAATTCACCCCAGGGATCATGTCAGTCACCCTGCTAGACAGGGGTCCAGAGCAGTAAATATTGTGGGAAGAAATATCCAGGGAATTGTTATGGCTAGGCTTGCATAGGTCCTAGGGCCGATAGCCTAGTACCAAGCTATGAACCTAAATACATGAGAGTTTTAAAAATTATTTTTCATTGTGATCTGCATATGAATGACTAATTATTAATAATGGTTATAACAATAACTATGATTATGATAAATAACCAGCACATATAATCTATATAGTGCATATACTAGTATAAAGATGAAAAATTCTTGATACAATATGATGGAATATTGCTTTATTGTGAATTATAAATCAATACTAACATGTTTTTGAAAGATAATTATGTTTAATTTAGGAATATTGTATAATTGAACAAAAATAAATAAATAAATCAGTGGGGAAAAAATAACATAAACTCAAAAATAAATGCAATGCTATATAGCTGCTAGGAAAATTGATATTTTCTTACACCTGAAGGAAGAGTAGCAGTAGGTAGAAACATTCTGCAGATATAATAAGGGCTGCTATTCCTTGTTTGTGCTTCTAAGACAAATTTCAATGATCTACAAAATAATGTAACAAAATCTGATACTTAATTTTTTTGTCCTCAGGACAGAGCATCATTGCATCACTCCCAAATGCACAAACTGATTATCAGTGTGACATCCCTTAAATTTCCACCAACCAAAAACTGCTATCCTGCTGTCTTACTCTATGCCTTTACTGTCATCCAGATTGTCCCTAAGAAGCTGAATATCAGCTGTGTTCCTATACACACAATGCAGCAGTGTCACTCAGAATGAAAAAAGCTCAATCCCCATAGCTACACATTCTCTGTTCTACGCCATAAACTATGAGACTTTCCTCCAAACAGAAACTTTTCTTAGACAAAGAATTCTGAATTCGACTACAAGAATGCCTGCAAAAACAAGCAGCATGCTCATGCTTTAAACAACCTCCAACAACTTAATCATAACCTCTTGCCCTTAGATGACTTTCCTAAAATATTATTAATCAGTCAAAGAAATCATTATAGCACCATTAGAATTTCACTGATGAGCTCTAGTAGTGCTACAGGGATCAAAAGAGGTTTGGAAACAAAAGAGCTGCAAGGAAAAAAAGCTCATTAGAGTCTCATTAGCAACTCACTGAGCTGAGCACAGTGCAGTTAGAAGTAACTACACTACTGTTAACCATACCAACCCATGAAATGCTGTTACAAACATACAGTGAAACACAGGCACGCACACACACACACACACACACACACGCACACACACACACACACACACACACACACACACACGCACACACACACACACACACACACACACACACACACACACACACACACACACACACACACACACACACACACGCACACACACACGCACACACACACACACACACACACGCACACACACACACACACACACACACACACACACACACACCAAAACAGCTGGAGGCATGCCCTTACTTGCATGTGCACGCACACACACACACAAACACACACACACACACACACACACGCACACACGCACACACACACACACACACATACACACACACCAAAACAGCTGGAGGCATGCCCTTACTTGCATGTGCACACACACACACACACAAACATACACACACACACACACACACACACACACACACACTCTGAAATATACTCACAAACACATTCACAGATACACACACACATATGCAGAAAGACTAATAAAGGCATGTCTCTACATACATACATACATACAGATATACAGATATACACACATACACACACACACACACACACACACACACACACACACACACACACACACACACACACACACACACATGCTTGGTTTTGCAATACTTACTTACTGTGTTACTAATGGCCCACTCTTGAAGTACAAATCAGTCAGTGTACTCTATCAAAAGAGATGCATTTTTATCACTTTTTCCCCAAATAATGCAGTAGAGCATGTCTCTGAGTCACGCTACTATGTTACTCCAATCTCAGCGAAAGGCTCCAGGGAAGTGTACATGGTTAATTTGCATTAATGGCATCCCTGGACTGTTGCATTCACATGATGTAGTAGTGCATGCCATAACCTTCTTATCACTGTGGTACTTCTGTGGTCTTTGAATTGCTCTGCCATAATAAACTGAACACGTCTGGTAGAAAGAGGATTGTACATTGTGTTATATATTTCTGAATCCTGATATAAGTCACAAACATAAACATGTCAGACTCAGCACATATAAATAATGGATATAGTAGTACAATATGTCCCTGTGCAGGTCTTTTGACCTTTCCACCATTAACCATTTTTATTCCCTTTTTCTTTTTCTTTTCTTATAACTACTTATAATACATTTTCTGCATTAATTAATTAGCAATTAGGCTTGTTTTCTCTGCATGTTTTCTGTACATAGAATCATATTTAGCATTTCTAGCTATCTAAATTGTTTTGCATCTGTTCTTTTCAGTGAATATGTGAACATTATCTTCTGCTGGTCGTGGCCAAAATGGGTCCACCTTAGATCAGTCCACCACTCTAGTAAACAAAATTAATAATAAATGAATGAATGAATAATTAAATAAATTAATACATAATCACATAAATACATAGATAAAATAATTTTAGCAATATCAGTACAAGACACTCAGACCTATATAATTCATAATGTACCCCAAGAGTGTGAGACCTCATTATTAGTTATGCTGTGAAGGCATGCTCGTAAAATATGTCTGTAATTTTGAGTTCATTTATGTCTGAACAACTGTGAATTATCTTGTATGATTAAAACAGGACTCAGTTTGCTACACCACAACTGAAAGATAGGCTTTTGTAGCCCAGATTATGAGACCGGAAATGAACAGTTCGCATACTTGGCTAAAAATAAATATGTAAAATAAATAAATAAATATATTAAAGAAATAAATTAATAAATAACCAAATAAAAAACATATTTTACTAAGAACTGCTTGAATTCATCATTGACAAAACTCAGACTGTGTTTTATACCGGTACAACAGAAATATGATGCATAATAGTTGTCAGAGTAATATGTAAGTTGATTTTTTATACTGTGAAATATGGTAGGAACACAGACAAAAATAAATAAATGTAATAATAACATATATATATAAAGAATATAGCAACAAGGACATGATGCATGCCACATGAACTGTTTCTAAAGATGCAAAAAAAAAAAAGACTAAAGAATTTTGTGCAGAATATTTTGCAGGATATGTTAAATACAATGACAAACAAAGAATACATTTTTTCACTGCTTAACGTTGTGTAACTATAATCAAATGGTTTTAATTAAAGGAGGAGAAATATTAAGAAATAATGATATGGTAAAGAAGTATAGAAAGAGGCACATTCAGCAGTCAGAGTTATCATACAGTGTGAAATACTATAGCAAGGTGGTTGTAATATTAGCAGTGATACAGTGACTGGCTCCCTGTTATTATTATGAGACCAGTATTTGCAAGGCCTGAATTATTAAAAAAAGAGAAAATGAACCAGTTACTCTCTCTCTCTCCACTGTAAAATATAGTGTGACTGTTTGACTGTTCACATGCTGCAACTCCGATTGGAAAAGATACAAATAAAATACAAGTGGAGTGAGATAACTTGTTTTTGGTGAGAAAGCAATGATTACCAACCAAGAATGTGAGTATGAATACTACACTAAAGTAATAAACTTTTTGTTCGTTTTAGTATGCCTATGTTTGCTTCATTTAGAAATGGGAGCGCTGCAGGGTTAAATTTTAATGTTTTAACATAGTTATTATACAAAATCACCCATGTCGGAGCCCACAAAGGTTGAGCCTTATGGTAGGAAGCTATATTAAATATTCTACTTCCATTGATTATCTCATAGTAGGTTTTAAAATCAGGTAGGCCAAGTCCACCTTGCTCCTTAGGATGGATGAGTTTTGTATAACATAAAGTCCCTCCAAGCCCTTTTCAACTCTTTGAATTTGACTCACTCATATAATACCTTACAACCACTTCATCTTAACCCTAACCTTAAATTAAATGGGTGCATGTTAAACTTGGAGCAATACCCCCTTCTTCTGAACACCTCTATTTCTGATCTCTTCCCATTCAGACATCAGACACTTTCTAGCCTAAGAACTAATCTGAACTTGCCCAAAAAGTACTTGATTATGTTACGACAAATTAGAGAGATGGTACGAAAGTATCTGGAGCACCCCTTGGTCTCAGACAAAGATATCTCAACCTGTAAAACGTTAAGGAAACTCCTTCTCAGTAGAAAAAAATGACTTCAAATTCTTACAAGGTTATTATGTCACTTAAATATCAGAACAAACTCAATTTCTCTAAGTATTGGTTAAAGATTAACCCTAATGTAAACCAAAGCCTAATCTCAAAGGCTATAAGTCTAAGCTCTAAATCTATACCCTTTAAAAAGATGAAATATACTCAACTGATGATAATGAACAATGCGTACTTTACTCCTGAGGTCCTTAGTAAAATCTTTCCTAATCAATCCCCTAAATGTCAATATTGCTCGAACCAAACTGATGATATTCTTCATTTGTTTTGGAGTTGCAAATGTTCCTACAAGCTTTGGTGTGCTTTGAGAGTGATACTTGAGAAAATTGGCTATGAAAAATCCACCCTCTCATGGGAATTTACCATCCTTCATATTCCACCTCCTGGTTTATCTGAAAGGAAATATAAGGTTTTGATACCTATCTTTATGTTAATCAAATATTATATCTCCTTAAATTGGAAGAACAGACACTCCCTTTCTTGGGAAGGTTTTAAAGATATAGCTATTAAACACCTCAAGGCACATAAATACTTGTTCCACAATATTAAGCACAAGCCAATTATTAAAGAATTTTGGGGAATTTTATCTGATCATATATTAAAATGAATACTTTCCTTTCGCAGATACCATTAGATTCTACCATGCTGTTCATGATGTATATAGCTTGTTCTGGGCAATGTATGACTGTATATAGTTTCTGTTTGGTGTACATGTCCTTTATGTAAATACTCAATGGTTTTGTAATGTTTTCTTTTTTTTTCTCTCTTTCTGTACTTTTCTTTTTTGTAGACATTCATGTAAATGTATTTACTGAAAATTTGCAATAAAGAGAATATTTAAAAAATAAAAAAAAAAAAATGAATACTACACTAAAGTAAAGGGCATCTTTGAGGATAACAATAAGCTAAATCGGTTTAGAAAATGCAGTGCAATGGAGTACCTGGTAATATGTTACAGGCATCATGAGTTGTATATAGTGATATGGGAACATTCTTTGTTGTCAGGCTGTTCTAGAATAAATGGAAGAGTGTAACCACGTTTTTAAGAGAATCATAGGCCAACTTTCAGTCATTTATGCAAATGTGCTTAGGCTTTGTGAGATGTGTGTGATCTAGCACAGCTGAGCTGCAATTCACAGAGGTCATTCACGCCAATGCAGGATAGCCTCAAATGTGAGTATGCAAGTGTGCAAATAATGCAATGGAAATGAGGAGAGATGTTAATATTCATATACTAATGAAGTATGTTTTTCACCATTTGTGATTCATAGTCAGATTTTCCTGACTTTCCACACTGGTTGCAGATGCGCTGTATAAAGGGAAGCATTGACAAATGTATCAGAGTTGCAGTTAGTGAAAATACTATCAGTTGCTGTGAGCTTTGTTATTTCTATGTCTGAGTTGCTTGTCTTGGCTGGGACAAAACCACTTGCTGCCAATGGTACTCGCTGTCCAAGAAGGTGAAAATATAAACAAAGGGTCACTTATTATAACACTGATAATCAGGAAATCCATGAGTGGACAAGGACATTATAAGGGTCTTAGTGGGTATGTTTGACTCCTATAGAGGCACTTGCGGAATACATGGATTTCTTATTCATGTGGACACCAAAGTATTTATAGCCCTCACTATACTTGCTACAGGGACCTTCCAGAGACAGACTGGGGACACAGTGGGGCTCTCACAGACATCTGCCTCAAAAATACTGTAGCAGTTCCTGGATGTACTCTTGGCACATGTGGATCAGTACATCTATTTACCAGTGTCTCCTCAGCAACAAGATAGGACTAGGTGTGCCTTATATGGGCTGACACTTTTCCCTGAGGTACTTGGTATGCTAGATTTCACTCATATTGCAATTAGGGCCCCTCTCGGTTCACAGGGGCACTGGTACTGCAATGGGAAGGGCTACCATTCCATCAATTGCCAGGTAGTGTATGATGTATGGGGGTACATCACCATTCTCTCTGCCCAACATCCTGGCAGTGCACATGATTCCCATATTTGGCATACTAGCTCACTCTTCTGCCTTGTCATGCCTGGTAAGATGCTCAGTGATCATCTTGTTGATAAGTGGAAATATTTTTTATATTGTATTTAAGTAATTATTCACATTAAAGTGTATTGCATGAATACTATGTTTTTCCACCATCCCCTTCTGTCTCCCTCTCTCTCTTTTCAGGTGATACTGGATATCTAATGGAGCCATGGCTCATGACTCCAGTGAGAAATCCAAGTGGACCTGCAGCAGAAGTATATAATACATCCTTGTCCCATACCCACATTGTCACTGACAGGGTCTTTGGCCTCCTGAAGAGGCTGGAGAATGTCCATCATGACCCAGCTACTGCATGCAGGATGTTTACTGCATATTGTTTTCAGCATAACATGATCATGCATCTGTTTGTCTGTGAAGTGACCCATGTTGTCACTTCAGCTCCCAGTTCTAGCTACACTATGAGTAATGATGCCTAGCCATCAGCAATAGTAAGGGACCCCATGCAGCAGGCTCATCCACAACTTGCAGCTGAACAGGTATAGATTCAGTGTCTAGTTCAGAACTATAGGCCATGATATTCAGGTTAGTAAAAACACCTAGAGTATAATTGATGCATGTCATGATATCAGTGGTCTGTGCTGTGTGGTGCATGGTCTGCTGTCACTGCTCCTCTGACATTGTCTCTCATCTTAATTTTTTTTTTAATTATCTGATTGAATAATACAAATGTTGATGCCTAAGTGCTCACTGATTCCTGTTCGGTGGGGTTGAAAAGGTATCAAACAGAAAGTAATTCATGTTTTTCTCTGCTTTAATGAATAATTTTTGCTTTAATGATTACTTAACTAAGTACATCACCACACCATGCTCTAATTTCTCTCTCTATCCAACCCTCTACCATTTTGTCTTTCTCTGCCTTATACAAGCTGTGAAGTAGGCCTTTCTCTCAAGTGATTTTAAGGACTATTATACAGTTTTAACCTCATCAGTAGTCCAGACTTTTGACTTTCTATCTATCACATCTACCTACTCTTAATCTTAGTGGTTGTCTCCCAGGCTGTCTTCCTTTATTCTCTATTAACACTGTCTAAGTGTAATGTCTGTCTATTCTGCCCCATACCTAGTAGTGCTGCTACTGTTTCACCAATTAAAAATTATTCCAGGGTTTCTTAACTTCCCATACATTTCCTATGCTTACCCAATTATTTTCAGCACAAATTTCTGCCAGGTCCTCCTTGCTACACTTGTGCTCACTCCACTCCCCTAGCCTACCTCCATTCCCACCCACCACATAAATTACATTTAAACTTATCCTAACTCCTCTCCTTTCACAACTGCATCCAATCACATTCAATTTTAAATCAATATCCACTCATACCAAACCTCCTCTAACATTCCACCCTAAGGAACCATCTTTAATTAGCCTATTAATCAGCTCTCTCACCTCAGTCTATTAGCAGCCCTACAACTATCCTTCAAGCACAGTCTACCTGTTAGTCTTCTTCTTCCTTCGGCTTTTCCCGGCTAGGTGTCACCACAGTGGATCACCTGTCCGCTCATGATTGGCAGTGGAGTTTTACAGTGTCGAGTTGCCAGCCCAGTGCCCAACCTTCCACAGAAGGCACGCACATGCATGCACTCACGCCTAGGGCCAATTTAAAGTGTCCAATCCACCTATAGCATGTCTTTGGGATGTGGGAAGAAACCGGACCACAGGGAGAACATGCAGATTCCGCACAGAAGACACCCCAGCCGAGGATCGAACCAGAGAACCTCTTGCTGTGTGGCGGCAACGCTAACAGCTTCACCACCGTGGCCGCTACATGCAGTCTACCTGTTAATACCAATACCTATTCACCCCTCACTAACAACTTCCTTCCATC
The DNA here is from genome assembly GCF_019279795.1 of Protopterus annectens. NCBI lineage: Eukaryota > Metazoa > Chordata > Ceratodontiformes > Protopteridae > Protopterus > Protopterus annectens. The sequence goes on from NC_056748.1 coordinate 316,308,887, forward strand.
ATGCCTCTAATGACCAATTCCCTACTCCTCTGTTTCTCCCTATTTTTCTGTCTCCTGATAAACTATAACATCTACACAAACACAAGCTTTTACCAGCTACTCTGAGATATCCTCCAGCCTATATGTAATAAACATACGTTTACACACTAAACTCAAAATCCATCCTCTACAGAAAAACACCTACAACCACTCACCTTTAAATTACCAACAAAGCACCAAAAAGCAGATACCCATTATTTACCCACATAAACATTCTAATCTACCGCAATGTGGAGATATCCAACCCAACCCAAGACGCATTTCCTCTTCTCTCAACCCCCCCTAACTCATACAAATCACTAAATATTACAACTCTCAACCTTCAAAATATCAGAAACAAAATCCCAGAATTCCATGCCTGGATCTCTTACAACAAACCAGATATAATACTTGCCACCAAAACCTGGCTAAAACCCTCCATTAATGACTCTGAACCCCCCCCCCCAGGATATGCTTGTTTAAAAGCAGATAAACCCTGTAAAAAAGGAGGAGGTGCCACACTACCCTTTCCAAATACCTTTACTATTGTCCCCTATGCTAGCTTGATTCCATAATTTTCTACTGCTAAAATTATAATATCATTCCTAAAAATGAATAACTGCAAGAATCTCTGCATTATAGCCCTATGCATCCCTCCCAGGTAATAACATTCCTCTGTTAGAAGAAATTCTTGCCTGGATGTCAATCAACATAAAAAAATGAAACAATCATTGTGAGTGATGTAAATATTAATTGGCTAGACCACTCCTACAACTCTGCTTCATCCAATACTAACTTATTTAACTTTACTCAAATAATCACCAATACAACTAGACCCAACAGAAACAAAGACCTTGGTTCCATCCTTGATTGCATTCAGGTTTCTGACCGGAATAAAATCACATCCTCAGGCACACTACCTTACAGTATCAGTGACCACCTGCCTGCTACGTAAAACCACTCCAATACCAAGTCAACACCAACATAAACAAATAAGAAATCTAACCATTTTTAACCCAGCAATCTTTAATGAAACTTTGAAAAACATCAACTGAGATATACTAAAAATCCTTCCCCTTAACAAAGCTGTTGAGTTCTTCAACTCAACATTTCTCAAGATCCTAAACAATCTAGTCCCACTCCAACAAAAAAAAAAATAAAAACTAACCATGCCATCTGGCTCACTAGACTCACCAAGCAACTCATGGCTGCTAGGGACAAATTATGGAAACTATGGCAAAAAAATAAAAATCCTTCTACTCTCTTACAATTTAGACAACTCCATAATCAGGTAAAGCATCTAGTCATTAAAGTCAAAAAGACTTCAGGATAACCATAAACAAAACCCACAGAAATTCTGGAACTCCATTACATCGCTACTAAACACAGATTCTAAGAACAACCCCTGTCCAAATCCAGACAAAATATCAATTGAAATAGCCACTTTCTTCAACTCATATTTTATCAACACCATATCTAATCTCACTGCTACCTTTCCTCAGACTAACTACAACACTAACTCAGTACCTCCAAATCAATCTTCACAAAACTTCACTACTCCCTCTCTGCCTAGCTTTTCTTTCTCCCCCATTCCAACTGCTACTATAACAAAACTACTTCTCAAGCTCAAACCTGGCACTAATGCTCCTGAAAACCTACCCCGTGAATACCTACAAATGGCAGCTAATGAAATTGCCTATCCTATCAGCATATTTCTTAACAGATCTATCCAAGAGTCCTATCTATCTAGCTTCTGGAAAAAATATATTCTCCCCCTTCACAAAGGTGACAACAGCATGGACATTTCCAATTTACACCCTATTGCTATTCTCTCCCCTATCTCTGAGATATTTGAAAAATGCATTCACACTCAACTTCTAAACTATCTACTGCATAATCAAATCCTTTCCCCTACTCAGCATGGGTTCAGGCCAGGCCACAGTACTACAACAGCTCTTATATCCTTCATGGATACTGTTAACCAAGCTCAATATATATCCTCACTCATTCTTGACCTCTCTACGACCTTTGATACAGTCTCCCACCCTCTACTTCTTGCAAAATTCTCTAAACTATCTCTCCCAACCCTAAACTGGTTCTCTAATTACCTCACAAATAGACAACATACCAAATGGCAGCACTCTTTCTCTCCATTCCTTAACACATCCACAGGTGTTCCCCATGGCTCCATACTAGGGCCTCTCCTTTTCAGTATTTTCATCAACAACTTTCACTCCACTCTTAGTCAGAGTTCTGTAATACAATATGCAGATGAGTCAGCCATCATTTGCTCTGCCAACTCTGCATCAGAACTTCATCAAATTACTCCAAATGCCCTCACATCTACAGAAAATTAGATGACCAACAACCATCTTGCCCTAAACCCCAACAAAACCAAACTCTTATTATGTTAAGAAAAACACTCTCCTAAACAAGACTGATTTCACTATACATTATCAAAACAAAACTATTATTGAGGTTGTGTCCCATTCAAAACTATTAGGTATTATCTTAGATTAAAACCTAACATTTGACCTGCATTGTGTAAAATAGTATCAAAAAACACATAAAAAATTTGGTCTCCTCTACAGACACAAACACTTCCTTAACCACTCTACAAAACAAACCCTCACCTTTACCTTTCTTCTACCTTCTATCTTATATGGTGCTCCTCTCCATACCAATATCCAGTCTAGTCTGAAAACCAAACTTGAGACCTGCTATAATAAAATTGCCAAGTTCACAATTAATGCAAAATAGTCCTCCCATCCACTGTTCCTCCTTACACTTACTGAATTGGCTCCAACTCCCCCGTTACCTCACATACTTAAACCACAGCACACAAAATTTGTCTCAAACTATCAGACTGCCTTACTTCTATACTTACTCACTAACACCCAAATAGGCCACTCAGATTTAAGAGCCAACTTCTCCTGAAAGTCAAAAAAACAAGCTTGCCATCTAGCCATCTGCTTTACACTTTTTCTATTGCCAAACAGTGGAATGTCCTCTCATTACCAATAAGGACCACCAGTAATGCTTTCTCTTTCAAAAAGTCTCTGCAGCAATACCTCTCCACTCTATGACACTACACATGCACCAACCTTGCACCTCCCAAAACCTGATTCCCTAGGCACATAACTACTATCACCTGTATCGACCTTTGATTAAAACTTTTCAACCTACTGATATGACTAATCATAAAAATATCATCTAGGCCTACTACAATGAAATACCTACTTGATAATGATATTGATCTTATGTGCTTAACACGCACTGTCAAATTGTATTACCACTTATTTTCCTAATTAATTGTGCAGAAAATATCTTCACAAGTTGTTAATATCCTTACTACATTATGCAAGCAATAATGCCAGACAGGGTGTGTGTTAATGTGTAATTAACTCCTGCCAGGGGTGTTATGAGGCCTAACACTTCAGGAGGAGGGCCGCTACACCCCTGGGGGTTAATTACACATTAACACCCTGGAAGGCATTATTGCACTTAGAGAATGGGGTGTCTGTAAAATTGTTGGGTTTTACTTACTTTTATATATATTTATATATATATATATATATATATATATATATATATATATATATATATATATATACATATATATATATATATATATATTTATTTATTTAATTTATTTTTTTTTAATTTATTATTATATTTTTTAGTATATTTTTGATGTAAAATAGTTCCTCTGCCTAATGTTTCAAACTTGCCATAGTACATGTTAATGATGTTGGAGGAAGCATTTTACAACCAAAATATAACATTTAAAAAATAACCAGGTTATTTACATTATTTTTTAGCCCCTTACTCCTAAATTGTTTGATTGGCAGTCACTAGAGATTGAAATTGCTAAATAATGGCATACATTTGAGATTCAGACTTTTTTTTCTTTCAGAAAATTCATGCTAAGTTAAATCCTTTACTTTAGCAGCTTTGTAATTTTATAAGAGCAGTAATTAAGTTTATATTTTTTACAGCCTTTGCTCCCCCTGTATTTTAGGCTTCATCCGGATTTCTTCAGCTGAAAAGTGCAGAGGTTTGTAAACCTCTACTGCTGCTGCTGCAAGTAGTCATCTCACGCACTCACACACACACGCACACACATCGCTCTACTTCAGGAAAAATGCATCCTAACGAAAGTCCTGTTATTATAGCAACTTTCTAAGTTTATAAGAGCAATACTTTCCTGTTTTCATCCCTTTGTTTCCCCATTATTTGTGGCTCTGTCCAGATTTCTTGTGCCAAGAGGTATGGTCGCGAGGTACGCAAAGATCTTATGTGATGCTGCCAGGGATCGCTCAATTACTCTCACTCCTCACTTTGTCTCTCTCTCTCTCTCTCTCTCTCACACACACACACACACACACACACACACACACACACACACACACACACACACACACACACACACTTTTTATTTTACACTCGCTAAACAACAGAAGTGCTGCTTAGCCAGTGTAAAATAGCAGCTTAACCGATCTCTCTGTCACACTCATACAGGCATACACTTTCACACACTAACACATATATACACCTTTTTTTATTTTACTTTTATTTTATATTACACTTGCTAAACAGCAAAAGTGCTGCTTAGTAAGCATAAAATAGTAGCCCAACCGATCTCTATTTCATACTCATACATGCACACACTTTCACATACTTTCACAAACACATACACACAATTATTTTTTATTTTATTTTATTTTACACTCGATAAATAGCAAAAGCGCTGCTTAGCAAGCATAACATAATGGTGGCTGTTCCATTTCTCACTCCAAGCTCCACGGCAGCTTGATATGTTGCTGTGAAGCAGCGTAGTTGTTTTTCAGACATTACTTGTACATTAATACCCTGTGGGAGAACACTCATTCGCCAGTCAGGGTGCTGATGTACAGTAAGCCCATTCTCTAATAGAACTTAAGTTATCTTTGTATTCAGCTGTGACTCTCAACTTATGTATTCAGCTATGACTCCTCTGTTGAATGTACTTGTTGATGTAGAGCTTTTCTCTTTGGGCCTCCACTGAAAATGGGCTCACTTCAGACCAGTGGACCATCTTGGTAAACAAATGCAAATAAATGCAAAAGTAAGGAATACTAACAATAGTGAAATACTTCAGGAGGTAAAGCTTTACAAATCTATATAATGATGTATTTTTATATGCTATTTCTTATTACTGTATTCTGTTGTACTGCACATCAGATTCATTTTATAGTGTCATTCACAGTAAATTCTGATTTCAGAAACTATCATCATTTGTGCAGTGGGGAAGGTATAGTGAAAGCACTGTGAGTTTAGGTGGCAGGATACTCATTTTAATGTGCCATTTGCTTATGATATATTTCTTCTGAAAATGTTTGTTCATTACTATAATGAGGTTTTACGTGTCTGGCATCTGTAGTAAAGATAACCCATGTAGTATTGTTTTTTGTTCATTGATGGTATACATACAAGTTTTACAGGGATGAAATGCAACCTCCCCAAACAACCCCCCATTTCAGAAAGCTGTGTCAGTGAAGCTAATTCACAGCAGTTCAAGATCAAATGAGTTGTACACATCTGCTATTGCTAGGCTAGGTGATGGTACAACTGATTTGGAGGAGGAGCTTCCATGAGAACTGTAAGGTGAGTTAGTCTGATGTCATGACCTGCTTGATGCAGGTGTACCTCCTGTCACTGACTTGACACTACTGTGTGACCATGACCATGATAATGACCTCAAATGCAAGATTCTGCTATGTGTAGATGACCATTGACATGGCCTGTATGAAATGTATTGTGATTATTCACTTTGATAGATGACATTACTGTACTGAGATACAGTGGTAGTACCATGTGATCTCCCCCCACATGTCCTGACAGTATCCTGTCTTCTGTCCCTGGCAAGACTGACTCCATCTTGACTCTGGTATGTCCTATCTAGAGTACGAATGGAAGCAGCCACTGATGCCTGGTGTGCCACCATACTATGCATCAGTGTGACCATAGCATTATCTCCGCTCTCTGCCATTTCAAAGTAGTGCTAGAAATCATCACACATACCCTGGAGGGTTTTGACCATTTCCAGCTGACTCTCTTTGGCAGTGCACTGAGCCCTAGCAACGTCATGACACATTTCCTGTTGGCATCTGATGCTTTATGTGTTTCCTGGGGTAGCTGTAAGACATTTCTGTGTCTGGCTCCCATTTGCAAATGTATAACTGTGGGCACTGTGGCCTCCGAGTGTCTACCATCAACCTCAAAGTGTTCCTCTGGGTTTAGAGATACTGGTGTAGATATGCAGTGGTGTTCATCTAGAACACCCATAAATGCTATGTCAAGTTGTGCTTGACGTTGAGTTGCACTGTCACTTTCTGTGAAGTTACTAACATGTTGTGTGGTAAGAGAACCTGCCATTAAACTTGGGGATTGCCTGCCATTTCCTTCATGCTGCCTCAAACATATAACAGTGTTACCATCAGCAGCAGCAACAATACCCCCCCCCCCCCATTCTGCTGCTATCATCCACATTTAATGGTATAGTTGAACTGTTTGTTTCTGATGCTGATTCTGTAAAAAAATATCAGAAAACATTATTATTAATAATAATAATAATAATAATAATAATGCAATAGCATGCAGTTAAGTATGCTTACAAGGGGGTTGTGCCATCTTCTGTGTCATAGTCATCCCCATGGATGGACAGAGGGTATTCCTCACCTGACATTAAATGATTAAGATTCAGATCCCCTCCATAGTGATATGGGAAATTGCATTCTGCCTGGCCTTGCTTCTATCATATGCTACCATCATTTGCCCTTTTCTTGCACTGTGTCAGTGATCTGTTTCTGCCTTTAACTGCATTGATTTCAGCACTACTTGACTACCAACCTTCTTCCTCTTAGCTTGTCCTGGCTCTCTTTACCAAAACAAAGTTTCCAATGTGTCCTAAATGCTACCATGAGGACACTATTTTCCTCATGGCTGAAGTTATCCTTCTGTTCTTTAATCCCTTATTCTCCGTCAGCACTACATGTAAAAAAAAAAAAAAAAAACGTTCCACAGTCAGAAAGTGTGACTGTAATGTTTGGATGAAATCACCTCTTAAAATGCAAAATGTTGGCCAGCTATTCCTGCCACACTAACTGTTACTTAACACAAACCAATATGCTGCTATTTTTCCTTACTGTCACTACCAAAACATCAGATTCATCACACGTGCCTATTCATATCCTTAGCTCAGTGAAAGCTCCATAGCAAATTACTGCATTGATTGCAATGTATGAAAATCAGTAAATTGCAGTTTTATAATGATAATTTTCTTTCATCAGTAATCAGTTACACTGATACTGTCATGAAATGCAGATTCAAAATGGAAGAAATTTACTACAGTCAATGTTGTCATAACATGCACAACATGCATCTAAGTTTATTTCAAATGAGCCTTAAATCAGTAAAGAAATAATTTTATACGTATTTCTTACAGCATAATAGTTTGAAAAATATTTCCTTACTTTTGCATGTTTACGGTATCGTAATGCATTTGCCCCTATCTAGGCTATTAATGAATTAATGTGGTGATGCTCAACATATTGGTGAAAATCCAGGGCCATTTATGCTTGTTATATGCAAATCAGGCTAATTTCTGTGCATTTATATAAATCATAGTAATATGCAAATGTGTCCCAAGGTATATCAGTGAATTTCTGCATTTCATCAATTGTGAAAGCACATCCAAAGTTACTTGAATGTATTTCAAGATGACATGGGCACACTGCAGATGCTTTAAAAGTCTGCTGCCCTTTGCAGCTACCCCAAATTTTCTGCAGGAACAAGAGAATGACCCTAGACTAGCCAAAATAAGAAAATAGTTAAGAAAAAAAATGCAGTCATATAAATGCCAGGTTTGCAGGCATCTAAAGTTTAATCCCTGCCTATCTATCCAACATTGTGTGCCATGCCTTAGCAACGCCAACAAATCATAAAAAGAAACAGCATCTGGAAAAAATCAGTATTTGGCAGGAGCTGGATGACCACCTGTCAACCCAGACAGGTATAACCTGCTCTGGCCAGCAGTGCCATCACAAGTATGAAGACTTGCAGAAGTTTAGGGCTGCCCAGCTGACCGAGACACTTAAATTATCTGGGCTCATATTTCACATGTTGTTTTTTCATTGGTTAATTTGAATTATCTCCTGAATGATTCTTAAATACAAAGTGAAATCCGGGTTCTTTGTCTGAAGGATTTCAAGCCTGCATAAGGTATAGCACTGCTAGTGATTCCCTGCTAGGGTTTCCCACCCAACCTCCTGTTTGTCGGTCTTCTTTTTAAACCTGGTGGTTTTAAGCATCCCACCCCTGCTATAAATTGAGCTTAATAAGCTCCTCCCTTTCTGCATTGCTGCTGTTACCTTGAATTTATTATTTTAATTATTTATTTACCTTAACTTGTGTTTATATCAAAAAAGTGCATTTTGCCTGTTATTGAATGCTCTACTGATATATTTCATCTGAATTCATTATCTAGCTATCTGTTGAAAAAAGTAGTGTATTTTTACACTCTAGCAAGCACTTGTTTCCTCATCAATGTCAGTATATTTTTCTTCTAGTGCACTGGGAAGTAGCTTAGTCTGTCTAGGTTGAGAAAACACTTGAGTTTTCTGTGTGCAGTTTTATTGGCTGGAGAGTTTATTAATCAGCTTAGCTTGTTTTTAGTGCCTTTAAAAATTCTGTACAGTTGAGTGCCTCTTGGCTCATTTATACAAAGTGAAGTACTGTTATTGAATAATCATACTTTTATGAGCTGTTTAAGCTGCACTGCTGTATCCATAGCTTTATGTTTGTTTGTCTTTACTCTGATCACTGTCTTACTGTGCTTTTACATTAGAAGGACTGGGATTATTCATCTAGTGGCCATAGGTGTTTACCTGATCTTTCTGAGCTGGGAAACCCCCAAAAGGGCTCTAAGCATTTTTCTTTGTACTTCTCTTATATACTGTGACTGTACTTCAGCAGTTTAAAAGAACTGTACTGTTTGCTGTTGCTTTGCACTGTATTTTACTACTGCATTTGTTGCACTTTGACTGTATTTCACATCAACTGTTGCTTTTACTTAATTTAATGTAAGAAACAATCTGTTTCTGCTGTTTTATTCTGTTGCTATTATTAATTCAAGAAAAAACTCTGCTGCTTGTTACACTTTTGCTTTTTTAATTAAAAAAAGATATATCCTTTTTTTCTGTTCCATTGCACTTCTGTTGGCCATGATACAGACTGGATTCAAACTGGCTTAATTCAGTTTTATTTGTAGACTGAGCACTAAAAATCAGGACATCTTTTTTTGGAGAAGCCCCTGTACCCTTGTGGCAGGAGTGTACAGTAGGACTAATTGAAGGTTACTGGTTCAGACCTCATTTTGAACTATTTCATTGGTGCAGGGCTCAGTTTGAGGTTTTGCATTTGTTTCTTTGTATTAGCTGCTTTGCTCTTGCTTGTGCATACTGCACCATCATGTACCACTGAACAGAGTGCCAGCAGAACTATTTTCTCTTAGAAATGGCTGCTGTCAGATCAGTTCTTGAATAGCTTGCAGCTGTTCAGTGAACCACCCAACAGTGATTTTACCTCTTACCTCTCAACATCAGAGCATATAGATCCCTTCTTTTATAGACCTCCTACTTTACACCCCATAGGTTAGTCACCTTAAAATAGCTACCTGCCTGATACCCCATCTTTTTTCTCTTATTTGCTGAGATACCAGGTTCAAACCTTGTATTATGGACTGTCAGTTCCCCTCTGTTTATTCTGACAGCCTGGTGGACATGGCTTTTTGAAGCAGTGTAGCAACTGCCTCATGTGCACTGACAACCCTTTACTCCTAAATCACTCAAGTACGGTTTGTGAGAGAGGCTCCTACACTAATAATCTGGAATCACTACTTTCTTGTGCCCAGAACAGCAACACTAAGCAGCTCACACACAACTCCCATTCATAATATGTACCCAACACATAAAACTTCATATGAACAGGTACTCTACAGAAACCTATCAAAACATCAGAGACCTCCAAAAAAAAAAACATCCTTACACCTAACACAATACTCAAAGCACCCAATACATATAAAAAACACTAGCACCTGTGTCTCACCAAATAAGCCCTTAAGGCAATGCACAACTATTCCAACTATTTTAGTTACAGATGACTCTATGGTGCGACATACAGACACCCCATTCACCAGGTTGAACAAGAAGGTTACAGTCAGCTACCTGTCTGGTGCAAGTATTCACCAGATCACACATGCACTCAAGTCTCTCAACAAGTACCGTTACGGCTCCATCAAAGTTCTTGTTGGTGTGAACGACTGGAGATGTACCTCTCAGGACTATATGAAGAGAGGCATGATTGAGCTTTTTGAATATGTGTCCCAGGCAGGTATGTCCCTAGCTTTGAGCAGTATTTGACCCTTGCCTAGGATGACACCACAATATAAACAGAAAATGATTGACTTCAATAATGGCTTAGTTTCTGGTGTCATTCTAAGGGGATCCAGTTCCTGTCAGCCTGGGGACAACTTGGTGAATAGACCACGCTGCTTTGCCAGAGATGGTCTTCACCTGGCACCTCTAGGCTTTTGGTTGCTGGCTAAGCCACTTGCCTCCCCAAGATGATTTTTTTAATTTATTTTATTTATTTTACATTTGTTGACTGAGCTAGTCTGACTGGATATATGTCTATTTTCACTTTTTAGGCAAGGTCACAACAACAAAATTCCTGACATGAAAATATCAAACACAAAGAAACTAAGGGTCATGCTGCTAAATGCTAGGAGTTTAAATCAAAAACTGCACTCTCTGGAAGTACTTCTCTCTCTGGAAAATGTTGACATCTGTGCAGTCACAGAAACCTGGCTCAAGGTTGCAGAAAGTACCCTGGCCTTGCAAGGCTACAATGCCTTCCAAACCTTCAGACTTCAAATTAAAGGTGTGAGAATCAAAGGAGGTGGAGTATCTTTCTTCATTAAAGATAATTATACCTCTAGATTAGTTAGATAAGAAAACTTTATGGCATTACTCCAAGTCCAAATTACAGGGGTAAGACCCCCCCTTCAGGTCATTGTCATTTATAGGTCCCTTTTCATGAATCAAGAGGGCCACATAGCTTATTTAGATCTACTTGGGACAACTAAGACATAACCTAACATTTTAGTCATGGGTGACTTCAATTATCTTCCATTAATTGGAAAACTTAAATGAACCCAAACTCAGTCACCCTAAAGTTCCTGAACTTTGTTAACCCAAATGCCCTGAAACAAATAGTGCACCACCACCCCACAAGGGGCTCCAGTATTCTAGACCTGTTCTTCACTGATATGAGTGACTGATGCAATGCCTCAAGTGTAGGACCTACATTGGTTAAATCCGACTATAAAGCAGTCATTTTTGAAGTAGCAATAGCACCAGAACTCTCCAAAGGAGAAGTCAGGCTAAAGAACTTCACCCAAGATAACTATACCCTCCTAAGGGAAAGTATAATCAACTTCCAAGCTCCAGTTTCCACAGATGGCATTGACAGCTCTACTAAGGTATACACTGATGCCCTGTATAAACATCTACACAAATGTATAAATAGCCATGCCAGATAGGATTAATGCAAGATCCTGAAGATAAAAAAAAAAAAAAACATCCTGGTGGACATATAGCATTAATAAATTATACAATAAATGAAAGAAACTGCTGTCTAAAAATATAAAAGTGAGATCTCAGAACTGGAAGAGCATCCTCCTCAGCCTAAATAAGTGAATAAGACAACTTGTAAAATCTTCAAAAGAGCAACTATGAGAAAAAATTAACAACTATAGCCAAGGATAACCATAAGGCTTTCTTCAGCTATGTCCACAACCTAAAAGGTAGGATTCAGATGTATGTTAAACTAATTATGGATGGCATCTCACACACACACACACACACACACACACACACACACACACACACACACACACACACAAGACGCACACACGCACGCAGACACACACACACACACACACACACACACACACACACACAATGACCATGCGGAAATTGCAAACCTGCTACCAAACAGGTTTGACAAAAATTTCACACACCTATCTCCAAGTATACCACAAACCATGCCTTCATCATCTCCTCCTCCCTGCATCTCCAAAGAGCAAATCATCAATGCTCTCTCTAAGACTAAGAACACAGCCTCCATGAGACCAGATGGCATTCTGGGCTGCACTCTTAATGTTCTAAACCAAGAACTAGCTAATCCATTAGGCACTCTATTCAACCACAGCCTGAGTTCTGATTTTGTCCCCACTGAATGGAAAATAGCGACTCTTATCCCCTCCACAAGGATGTTTTGGCAACAGACCTGGTTAACTATAGACCCATACATTTAACCAGCCTCATCTGTAAGGCAATGGAACAAATATTTATTTATTTATTTATTTATTTATTTATTGTCATTTGCTTACCGGGTTGGTCCAACTGAGCCAAAGGCCCATTTTCAGTGGAGCAAAAGAGAAAAGCTGCAATTACAATTACAGACATTTCAAAAAAACAGCAATTAATACAAAGAATAAACATTGCAACAGTAATATTGACAAAAAACATTTACATCAAATAAAATCAATAAAGACAATATATTTATATAGAAATTTGAATAAATTCAATACAATAGTGGCAGGGTAGTTGCCGAGTAGGAATATTTACAAAAACCTGATTATAGCTATACTGTAAAGAAGAGTAAGAAAGAAAGGCAGATAAAAAGAGAGAAAAACTTAGACTAATCAAAAGCAGCATTTAGGAAGAAATCAGTTAGAGATCAGGCTGGAGCTTGGCAAGGGCAGGACCAGGTATTAAGAAGGTAGTGTATGAGTTGTAGTTTGAAATGGAACTTATGGGGATACTTCTTATTTTAAGTGCAAATCATCATGGGCCTCATAACTAAGGGCATAGGTGACCTCCAAACCCTAGATCCATCCCAGTTTGGTTTTGTCAAGGGCAGATCATACCTGAAAAACTGGTGGACTTCTTTGAGAACAGAACCAGAGCCACAGATGAGGGCAAAGCCATGCACACAGCCTATCTTATCTTGGTCAAGGCCTTTGACACTGTCCCACATTCAGACATCACTGACAAATTAACTCAGTTGTATATCAACCCCTATGTTGGCAGGTGGGTTGCAAATTGATAACACTCAGTCAGAGTGGGAGACTTTACCTCTACCAGCAGACCTGTCACCAGTGTGGTCCCAAAAGGGTCAGTGCTGTCTCCCTCTTGTTGGCATATACTTCTCAGAAGTCCAGGCCAAAATGGAGAGGATGTGGTTAGTCAAGTTTGAGGATGACTGCAAATTAGGTGATATCACTGAATCCCCTAGTGGCGTCAGCCTACTTCAAAAGGGCCTTACACAGACCAATGATTGGTGCAAAGCCACGTCTTAAACTAAATGTTAAAACATGCATCATTATTCCCTTCAGTAAAAACAATGTCCCACTGATTATAAAATAAACAATAATACCCTAAGTACCAATTCTGTACTGAGAGATGATGTGTCTACTGTGGTGAGGAAGGCATTCTACGTCACTCACCTGATTAGCAAAGGCATTGCCTCAAGAACAAAAGAGCTTATAACTCCCCTGTACTCATCCCTCATCAGGCCTATTATTGAATATAGTTCTCCATTTAGTATGTACTGTACCAGACACATGCAGCAATTTGAGAGACCTCAGAGATTTCTAACTAAGAAAATTCAGGGTCTCCATCACATGTCTTATACGGACAGACTGAAGTCACTGTCACTGTACTCAGTAGAGTATAGACTACTTAGAGATAACTTGTGTGTGGTTTGCAGGGCCTTGACCCAAATATAATGGAAATGCTGCACATCCATAAGTCAAATGGGATTAGAGTCATCCATTTCAAGGACCTCAGTCAAGACAGATACATCTCTCAGAGGTTGCCACTTCACTGAAATAGGCTTCCAATTCTTTTTAGTTAAACTTTCTGATGTATTCAAATTGCAGCAAACTGCAAAAAGTAACTTATTTCATTCATTCCAGAGGACCTTAATCCTGTCTAAATGTTTTTACTGCTATTGTTCTTTTTTTAAGAATGCAACATTGCTCTTTGTTAACTTATTGAAACTCTCAAGCTGCACATTCATAATAGCACCATAGGAGCTACACTAGGCAGACTTTTAAACTACTTGCATAATTATTATTTACAAACATATGTGTATGTCCCCAAATGATCGTATCAGGAAGACGTGTTATACTCTTTGCAACATATTTAGGGGAATACTTTCTAAAAGCCATGTAAATGTATACATGACATGCAAACTACTTATAGATCAAATTGTGTAAATTATTTGCAACAGAATAATATTTTATTTGATATCAAGGCAGAGCAACATAGCAGGTAATAGGTGAAGTATTTATGAGTTGAAATGACCAGTCAGATGTTGACAAGTAACTTTTATAAGTTTGACAGTAGGTTTCAGGTGTCATAAAAGTTAGTTAGTGAACTGAATTACAATAATTCATTGCTCTTGTATAAATAGTGAATTAAATCTTTTCATATGAAACAGTGACAAGTTCAATTCTGTTTTGCTGTCATAATAATCATTAGTAGGTTAAAACTGCTGAAGAGTTTTTATTTCTGCTTTTTATCAGATTCTTAACATCTTAATAACAACTATATACATGTGCATTCCCAGTGCGTGCCATTTATGTATACGGGCATTTATATTAATGGATTATCACTTTTGCATCATACTACATATTTTTCTTCCTTAAATCATACCATTTAGTCAAAAGTCAAAGTAAACTTTTTTGTCATTTAGCCTACCCAAGTGCAGTCTAAACAAAACTGTGTGCATCAGGTTCGATTTGAGAAGACATATACATACATACAATAACACACACAACAGACATATATTCTTCATTTCACATTAGACAGGTTATTCTACTACAAGTTACCACAGTTTACCTTATCTATAATTTTCAGCAGCTAAATGACTTCTTATTGCACAAGTTCTTATTGCACTGTGTGGTTCTCACATGAATAAGAGGATCTAGTTCATATAATATTGCACATTCATTGCCATCTATGTATTGTTTATGCTTAGAATCCGAACTCTCTCTCATTTATTTGCACCAAAAGAGTTGGCTGTCCCATATCTTGTCAGTGTCCAGCTTCCCTGAGATTATTGCCAGAGTTCAAAAGTCTCACCAGCTGCGGGAAGAAGCTGTTTCTGAGCCTGGACATTTTACAGCGCACACTGCAGTACCTTCTACCAGATGATAAGCATGCAACATGCAAGCAGTTCATCAGCAGCGTGTGTACGATCCTGGATTATTGTTGTAGCTCTGTTGTGACATGCGTGTGTACGATCCTGGATTATTGTAGCTCTGTTGTGACATGCGTGTGTACGATCCTGGATTATTGTTGTAGCTCTGTTGTGACATGCGTGTGTACGATCCTGGATTATTGTTGTAGCTCTGTTGTGACATGCGTGTGTACGATCCTGGATTATTGTTGTAGCTCTGTTGTGACATGCGTGTACGATCCTGGATTATTGTTGTAGCTCTGTTGTGACATGCGTGTGTACGATCCTGGATTATTGTTGTAGCTCTGTTGTGACATGCGTGTGTACGATCCTGGATTATTGTTGTAGCGCTGTCGTGACATCATGCTGTGTATAACTCCTGGAGTGCTGCAAGTTTGGAGCCTATCTTTTCTGACACTTTCACAATCCTTTATAGGGCTTTTGGTCTGACACTGAGCATCTCCCATACCACACTGAAACATTACACACTAGGATACTTTCCATGGTACCCCTATAGAAGGTGGAGAGGATAGGGGGTGGTAGGCTCACTTTCCACAATCTCCTCAGAAAATGCAGACATTGTTGAGCATCCTTCACTATATGACTTGTGTTTATTGACCAAGAATGATCCTCCGCAATGTGAACTCCCCAGGAACATTGCACTCTTTACTCTTTCCACAATCTTGTCATTATTCATGAGAGGAGAACGAGCTGGTTGTGTTTTCCTGATGTCCATTATGATTTCCTTTATTTTGTTGACATTAAGGTCGAAGTTGTATTTAGCACACCAGTCAGTCAGTGCGCTCACTTTCTCCCTGTGGTGTTTTTCATCTCCTTTTCTGATGAGGCCCATGACTGTAGTGTCATCTGCAAACTTGATGTGCTTGATGTTGACTTTAGCTTTACAGTCATGGGTTAGTACAATAAACAGTAGTGGGCTCAATACACAGCCTTGAGATACTTCTGTGTTGATTGTGATGCTTTTCAAAGAGTTACTGCCCACACATACCCTTTGAGGTCTTTCACTCAAGAAGTCTAGGATCCAGTTGCACAAATGGGCATTGATACTTAGATGAACAAGCGTTTTGATTACTTGTTGTGGAATGACAATAATGAATGCTAAATTGAAGTCAATGAACAGCATTCTAACATAGCTGTTCTTGTTCTCAAGGTGTGCCAATGAGAGATGCAGTGCAAACGAAATGACATCTGCCATGGAGCGATTGGCACGATATGCAAACTAGAATGGACCTAGTGCCTCTAGAAGGCTTGCTATCAGGTGTTTTTTAACTAACCTTTCAAAGCTTTTCATAAAGGTGGACATGAAGGCTACTGGTCTGTAGTCATTGAGCCTTAAGGGAGAGGATTTCTTCAGCAGTGTAATAATATTTGTGTTTTTGAAGCATTTTGTACCTTTGCTTGACCAAAGAGATGTTAAATATATTCATGAGTACAGTGCTTAGCTGTTCAGCACAGTCCTTTAACACCTTTTCCATGATGTTGTCAGGTCCCGCAGCCTTCCTAAGGTTCACCTGCTGTACGGTCTTTTTCACCTGAGTTTAGGCTGAGCACTTTGTCTCCTGGGTATGTAGCAAGTTTCACTACCTTGGAGGAGTTCCTCTCCTTGAATCTGCAGAAAAAGGTGTTCAGTCTATCCAGGAAGTCTGTGTTGTCCTTGCATTGGGCTGACAGGGTTTTGTATTCAGTTATGGCTTTTATGCCCTGCCACAGGCACCTGAGGTCTCTCATGTCAGTGAAGGGGTTCTGGACTTTCTTTCCATACATAGGCCCTTTTTGCTTTCTTTATCCTCTCTTCAGGTTTACCCTTGCCACACTGAGAGTTTTCTTGTCTTTTGATTTAAATGCCACATTACATTCCTTCAGAAGCTTGTATACTTTGCTGGTGAGCCAGGGTTTTTGGTTGGCTCTTACGATGATGTTTCTGTTGATGGTCATGTTATCTATGCATTTAGATAAGTATGCCATCACAGTTTCTGTGTTTTTGTCCAAGTTAACATGTGGATCAGCTGTTGCAGCCTCTTTGAATATGCTCCAGTTTGTATTGTCAAAGCCATCTTGGAGTGCTGTGATTGCTCCATTCGGCCACACCCTGATTTGCTTCACAGTGGGTTTTTACCTGATTAGTGCAGGTTTGTGTGCTGGCATTAGCATGATGGTGAGGTGGTCTTAACGGTCGAAGTGTGGGTATTGCACTGCTTTATATTCCATCTTAATATTGGTGTATACCTTGTCCAAGGTGTTGCTACCCCTTGTTGCAAATCCTACATGCTGGTAATATCTGGTTAATACTGACCTCAATTCTGCCTGGTTGAAATCCCTGCAATAATGTATGCAGAATCTGGCTTCCTATTCTGCAGCTCACATATTGAGTTATACAGCATAGCAAGTGCCTCTAGTGTTTGCACTTGGTGGGATACACACCACTATGATGGAGACACCATTGAACTCTCTAGTCAGATAAAAAGGTCTACATCTGACCGCTAAGAACTCCGTATTTTCAGAGCAATGGCTAAGGGCAATCTCCCAGTTTATGCACCAGCTATCTTTTACATACATGCAGACTCCACCTCTTCTCTCCCACTGAGTGCTTGATCTCTGTCTGCATGCCGAACTGCACTGTCATTAATGTTACTATGCAGCCAAATTTCTGTAAGCATAAGAACACAAGTATTTCTCACTTTGCTTTGTGATGTTATTTCCAGCCTTACGTAGTCCATCTCATTATCGAGGGGCCACACGTTTGCTAAAAGTAAGGATGGTAATGCAGGCCTGAAAGGATTTGCCTTCAGTCTGGCAAGGATTCCAGCCCTTGATCCCCTTTTCCTGGATCTTTCACATCTTTTCCTCTTGATCTTTTTTCCACTGTGTTGTGGAAACTCTTTTTACCTGTTTGAGGCACTTTGAGCCATGCTGTGTAAGAATACAAGGGTTGTGGAGTACAGAATTTATTGTAGGCCCCACAGACTGTGCAGACAGCAGATCATCCATCCAGCTGCACAGTCAGCTTAGTTGCTTGATTTCCAGTAAGGTCTCTCTACTATAAGTAACTGTATCTTCATTTAGAGCCTTAAAAACAGCTTTAGTATGCATAATTTAATGTCCTGCAGTCCTTCTTCCATCTATCCCTCTTGTCTTTTTTTCTACAACAGTGCATTTCCTGCTTCTTCTTCCCCATTACACTACTGCCTATGTAAACATTGTTTCTTCTGTGTAAGTCTCTTGTTCTCCATTCACCTCTTTGCTCCATTTCTGTTTTAAAGCTGTCAAATCCATTCTATTTTAGCACATCCTGCCTTTGTTTTCTACTTTCAATGAAAATCTCTTAGTTTCCCCTCACTTAGCCTTAACCATAGCAAACAAAAATTCCCATATTAAACCTACATTCTTCCAGCTTGACCTTCTAAGCTTTGATACATAGTTTAATCCATGTTATCAGTATTAATAAATCCCCCTTCTCTCTAGCTAGCCTTCCTGTTCTGCATTTTCAAATGTTATGCCTAGTTTATATACCTTCTTAATTACTTTTCAAAAAATCTGTTATTTTATCCCTCCTTCCAAATGCTGCTTATTAAACCCCCATTCTCATAACACATCAGTTTTATTACATCCACATGGTTATGATGTTCTTTTCTTCCCTTTTCGATCATTATTAGAGACTAAGTAACCTACTTGGAGTGCTGCCTTTGCTAATCTTAGACTCTGTGCTATCCTTTTATCCACACCATTCTTTAATTTTTTCCACTGCCTTTTCATGTTATGCCTACTTCATCTCTTTGTAAACTAATCAACTTCTTCCCTTCAGCACTCCTTGCCTTTTCTTCTACAGCCATCCCTCCTTTCATCTTTCCTGCACATATCAGTTTCCTTTACTCTAGCCTACTTAATGAGAATGCACTCATGTTTATACTCACTCCATTAGTTTACCACTAACCCATACTGCTCCACTGCTCAGTCAAGTCTTCTAAACTTCCTTTTTCTTTCCTTCCTTCAACACTCCTCCATAACTTCCATTATTTAAATCCACTTCACTCACATTCCTTCTTCTTTTTCCTACCTCCCCTTCTGTTTTGAATCTCTTATTCCTCCAGCTCTTCAGATTTAGACCACTTTACAGTTAGCTTCTGTCCTTCCTTTATAATCCCATCCATATAACTCCTTCCATCCTCATTCACCCTTCCTCCACGTCAATGGCTCTATCTGTTCCCCTCCTACATGCCTTGCATCTCTCAATCCCATCTCACCCTCTTCCTGTTCATACCCATGCTCATCTTTCCTGGATGTCTCCTCAAAATGCGTTTCACAAATATTTTGCAATGTTGCTATTCACTCATTGGTCTGACTGGCACATACCCCATTGCATAAAATTTATCTTTAATTAATTGTATCCTCTTTATCCTTCCTGCTAGTGGTTCCAGCTTTACTGTCCACTTGTTGCAGTCCCTTTGTATCTCATCCTTTGCCTCCACCCTTACATTAAATTGTACATTTACACATTCACTGGAAAGCTAATAAAAAATATTAACAATTAGAGACTTGCATCTAAGTTCAACTCATTTTCTACAATATAGTGGATACCATACTGGTTATAGGGCACAGATGTTTACTAAATATTAATTTTGTTTACTCAAACAGCTGTAGTTTTGTGAAATTATGAGAGATGTTCTTGCCAATGGTTTATTTTTTTGTCATTGCTTGACTGCTTGATGTAACATTTCCATGGTCTACATTATAGACTGTCATTAAAACTACAGTCTGTAATATAAGTTTTAATAAGTGTAATATGAAATAAATTATTAATTTAATGAATAGAATGCCAGCTTTTAAAAACAAGCACTTGTCAAACTGATCTGAAATATATAGCACACAGACCTGCAGGTTGTTCTAATCTACCAAGTTTTATTAAATAAATACATTTATATTACATTTACAAATTCTCTGCCATGCTCATTTTACTGCATACTCTGCAGGTAGGCTAAATTATCTTAATAATCACTACTCAGCAGTACATGAGCTAACCTTTACCTATGACAGGTACAGTCTGTGGGTAAATTTTACCAACAGTGGGGAAATCCTGCTTCACCCATAATCATGAAATGATTATTAGTATTCATACAGCAGATTTTTTTTAAATAACTTTGTTACATTTTTAACATAACTCCAGTATATAACAGAGCTATTTGTCTCTATTTAAAAGATGAGGTGTCATATATTGCAGATGTGCCCATACTTTTACAAGCTGATGTGCATGCAATGCATTGAATGAGTTTAGTTACTTCCACTGAACATCAACTCCTTGTAGTATTGTGGTTGTAGGCTTTTCTATAATTTTTCTTAAAGTTCTGACTTGGTATACTATATTATGAGGTCTACTCCATGATATGTAATACAGGTTAGTTTGTTGTTTTTGTTAATGAACTTGCCTCTCATGTGAGCATTCTAGGTTAAATTGATATTGTCTGTTGGTAACTATAGCTTGCCATTACTAGAAAGACTCCATTTATTAAATAAGGTGGTGCATGTTAAGGCTACTTTGTAGAAGTAGTGTAAGATGGACACATAGTGCACATGGACCAGCACTGTGCTTAGTGTTTAGTGCACCACTTTTTAAGATCATGAGTCATAGACACAGATTATGGCCCATATCATTAGTGTACAAAAGACGCATTTTTCTTTATAACTACACACAGGGGCAAATAGTACTCAGTGGAGGACTTAGCAGCATAGCCAGACTTAGGCATAGGCCAACTAGGCAGCCGCAGGGGTGCTTTTCCAGTGATCTGGATGGTGTAGGCAGACCAGGATGAGGCCACAAGGTTGTGTTGGGGGGCACTATGGAGACCTTTGGCCTAGGGCACCAGTTGACCAATGGCCGGTCCTTCTTAGCAGTCAGCACTCCAGTGCACAATTCATCCTTGATCCCATCTGCAGCCTAATAGCTTCTGAATTATGTTATGTTGTTGTCACTGCAACACAACAAAGTGAGGAACAACTGTATGCTAAGGTATATTTTACATAGTTATCTCCTCCTGTGTTGTGCTCCACTGTGATGACTATGAGTGATTTATAAAACTGTTTCATTCATTAGGCATAATACCAAAATTCATTATACTACAATACATTAGTAATGAGTGGATATGGTGCTGTAAAGGGTCTGTATAAGTTCATTGAAGATTCACATCAGCGAACCTGACTTTATCAACCCCAAACCACCAAACTTCACTTCCATGAATTTTCACATCGAAAAAATATTTCACCAGGGAAAGAAAGCACTTGGCTAACACCACAACAAAACATACACCACAGTATGTCAAACCCACACACCCCCAATCTGGGGGATTGTACCCCCCACAAACCTCCTAACTATATATACCAACTCCAAGATTGCACTACTGTGGGGAAAAGGGCAAAGTTGTGCTGTTGGCCAACTGCTTCCTTTCCCTACTTAAATCTTTCATGGATGTGAGCATTCACGGAAGTTAATTTCTGTGGTTTGGGGTCGATGAAGTCAGATTCGCTGAAGTGAATATTCGATGAACTGATATAGACCCACTGTAAAAGCTCCTATTGGCAGGAGCTTGACAGTGTCACTGTTAGTGCGGAGTAAGTTGTGGTTGCTGTAGCATGATTGCCTGCACCTCAGGAAACTCTACTGTTGGTTGGGTGGTATTGTCTTCCTGTCATGTAAAGGAGATTTCAATCTTTTAAGACAGTGTTGGTATGCTGCACAGCTCTGTATGCTGAGCAAGAAATTAACACTGAAGGATGACCACTGAGCTGCCAAGCACAACACCATTAGATTGTGTATAGTAGGAGTCCCTTTAGTTATCCCTTTGAGAACAACCAGCACACAGATGTTGTTATATTATTGAACGACATACGATCAGTCAGTGGGGAATTTGTATATATGGCTTATACACAGAATACTGTGGTTATATAGTGGTGTAAGACAATGTTAAATGTCTTATCCCAAAAGTTTACCTTCCTATATGAATCAGGAAAGCCATTTCTAGGCTATTCTACAATGTACCATCCCTACACCATAGCAAAATGAGTATGAATACCACTCCTACTCTCCGTGGTAAGGAGTGACTCTGAAGTAAGACCACTTTGTAAACAGGCATAACACTGAAGTAACTCACTTTTACTAAAAGTGCACATTTATGAACTTCGGGCCAAATGACTATATAAATTAAATGTTCTGTGTTGTTCTTTAGTAATAACTTTGTAATTAAAGTAAAATATTTTCTGATGTTGGTGTTAATACCAATCATTAATGTGTTTATTATGTCATGTATCTGTTAATGTATAGATTTTTTGTTTCTTTGCATGCCATGATACAAATGGTGAGTGAGACTATGCTTATAACAAAACAACTTTCACAAATTTACATTATCTTTGTATGCTTTGCATATTGTGTTACGAAAACAAGAACTAGACTAGAAGGACTGCTTCCATATGATGACATATACTTATGTGGCACGATCAACTGAATAAAACAAAAATACGCTCTTTAAACATATTTTTCTTTTAATATCCTACCTGATATTCTGTTTCACAGTTTGCATTCAGGATTTATTTTAAAAGTTTACATGATTTCAAAACTTAGAACATCATGTTCGTATTTCAAGAATAAGTGCAATAAATCATAGACTGGGTGACTGAAAAAAATCAGTTCTACTGTAGGACAAAAAACACCAGTGACCATATGACTTTACAGAGATCAGAATTCATTATACAGTATTACAAGGGATTGTGGGACATAGTGGAAGAGCAGACTGCATGATAGGATGTGATACAACAGAATTAGAGAGAGACTTCCAAAATGCTTCAATGGACAATAATCATGTAGAGTATTTTTGTAGTTCAAATTTTGTTGCCTTTTACTACTTTGTAAAGTAATAACGGAGTATTTCATAATCACATTTACATGCTTCCACTTTTGTACTATTACTACCCTATGCCAGTCTAGCTCTATGATGCGCATGGTAGTCAGATAGCTCGCTACCTGTCACTAAAAGCAGCAAAGCTGATGTTGTTTACTTCTAACAGGAAGGCCTGCAGCATTACAATGTGTACTGATGTTTTCACATAAATCAAGGTCAGTTTTTGTTAATCTTTTAATTCAAACATATTTTCAACATATCTGACTGAAAGCTTAGCTAAACAAAAAAAATCTTTAAATTTTCAAATACCAAGCAATAAAAGCATACAGACGTAAATTATAATAAATACAAGCAGAACCATACCCTCCAAAATGTAAAATATATTTCAAAAATGTTAGTAAATCAGTTAAAACGTATTGTTTTGGCTTCACTGAATTTTGAGAATGGTTAGTCTCAGATACTGCAAAGGGAACTATTCATGATACTGAATCAAGTATCTGTTCTTCACTGTGCAACTATTCGTGTGCCAGATACAGATTTAATTAATTCCAGAATGCTGTTAAATAAAGCAAAGGCCTTTAACATCCTGCCTGATGACCAAAATATAAATGTCATGCCAGTATACATTTTTTGCCAGTGCCTGCATAACTTAGTATGCCTCTCAAAACAGTATTAAACTATAATCCATACTTTAGTTATTAGGGATATAGTAGAATTCCAAGCTCTAGTATAGGATTCTAAGTAGTACAACCTTAATACTGAGACTAATTCAAATATGAATGATTTTTCAAAACAAATCTATGATTTGGCTTTGTCTAAAAGAATTCTCCATTCTTTACAAGAAATTGCCAACATTCCTTAAGCCTTTTCTTGAGCAATCTGTTGTAGTCTTGAGGGTGAGTTCATTCTGTCCTAACACTAAATATTTAACACGTTTCTGTAATCCATGAAGTGAATCATAACTATGTCACAACTTGCATTAGGTTTAAGTCAATGAGCAGGATTCTGTAATAGTTTGCAGGCCTACACAAAAGACTTGTGTTTCCTTTCAAAATATTTGTAGCTTTTATTTGAATGATAGGCACAAAAAAATTTTTCAGTTTCCCAGTTAAGATGCAACCGGTTCTATTGTTGTACTTCTTCAGCCAGAGTACCTTCAATATATAATCTTCACACCTTTCCCTGCAGCTGCATGGGATTTTGCTGGGGGTGTATGTGAACTGTCTATTCTCAAATTATATATATCTATGCATGCACTGTATGAGGTAGAGAGTGTGTGTGTGTGTGTGTGTGTGTGTGTGTGTGTGTGTGTGTGTGTGTGTGTGTGTGTGTGTGTGTGTGTTTATCTGTGCATGCACACCCTGTCATTGGCTGGTATCTTACCCAGAATTAATTTCTCTATCTTGTATATACTAAGGGCAAGGATAGCCTCTGACTCTCATTCAGCCCTGAATCAGATTAAGTGAGGAATCAGAGAATGAAAGAAAAATAAATTGCAACAAATTTTGTTAGTAAAAGCAGATAAAGTGATCATCAGCATAGGGCATTATATTGAGCCGCTAAATTTGATAAGTCCAACATAGTTACAACTGATGATTTAAAAGCAAGCAGAGTCTGATTTTTTACCTGGGGAATCAATGAATTAGCAATCTGGCTCCAAGTTGTCTCCATTCTAATCCGATTATTCAAGAGTCGATTAAGAAAAGCTTCACACCCTAACTATACTATTAACAAATATTTGCTTTCTGACCATCTTTCATATGTCTTATAAAGCAACTCCATATTATTAAACTGAATATGCATTTGAGTATATAGATTATTAATAGAAGAACTCAATGAACTGTAATGACTCACCTGTGTTGGTGGCAAACAGAGCATAAATCAGGATGAATGCATTTATCAAAATCATTTTGAGAGTTCTTCTGCTATTGCTATACTAAAAGCTGCAATGTGTCTAAGACTACGTCCAAACATTTAAAGAGGTAAAAGCAAGGTAACCTATGTAATTTTTTACCTCTTTGCAATTAATCACATTGCTGTGACACATTTGTTACATATTAATGGTTCAGCTGCATAATTCTCACAAGCAATATTTAATTAGCTGACTTGTTCTGCTGGTTCATGGTTAATATGTCTGAAAAATATCAGTAGATAAAAGGTAAGGATATGGAAGTGAGAGAACTGGTAAACATGCTCACATACTGAAATGCAGTGCCATAGTCAATGATTTCACCTAAGACAAACAGTATAGCTAATGCTGCAAACTTTGTGAAAAACAGTGCAATAACTTATTAAAAGTTATTAATAATTTTATAAATAAAAGTGAATGTGGCATATATTATAAAGAAAAAACAGAAGGTAATGTAAAATTAACTTTATGCACCAAGATCTACAACCAATGTATACATTTGGGCAATGTAATGAAGCAAGCTATTGGTCCCCCTGTATGACCAAGGAAACCATTAGCACATATTTAAGCTTACTGGAAACATTCACCATCCAATCCAATACCATATTCATGGGCAACTTTAATTACTGAACTATTAACTGGGAATCATATAGGACACCAAATGTGCAGCCACAGAGATTCCTGGATTTTGTGACACAAACTCCCTGGAACAGATTGTCAATACACTGACCAGAGGCACAAACATACTGGATATGGTCCTCACTAATACAGAAGAGCACTGGACAGCTCCTATTCTAATGCCCACTTTGATAAGGTCAGACCACAAAACGTTCTCTCTCCTTTCAAGTAAAAATAAATCCCGGAACCCCAGCTAACGCTAAGACTAACTTCCTACTATTAGGTGATAACCTGGCAAAATTTCAAGGGTCTATATCACATAGTGGAAGTTATGTAACTTCGAACACCTAATGGTTGAACCATTATGTTCGAAGTTACATAACTTCGACTACCTAAAAAAAAACAAAAAAAAAACACAATGGACAACAAAATAAACTGTTGTAAGCAGGGGGGCAAGCCCCCCTGCACCTCTCATAAGGGGGGCTGTGCCCCACACACCCCCTCACTACTTAAATATACCAACTCCGAGATCTCAACACATTGGAGTGAATGGAAACCTCTGCCTATGGAGATTTCCATTCACACTTGTAAAAGTTTGATGATCTGATAGGAACCCAAATTTCAAGCCCCTTTTAAATTTTGAAAACATTGCTGTCTATTTGGAACTGTTCAAAGAAACTCTATAAAAGCATGTTAATAGCTGCATAGCGCCAACTGTATACACAGGAAGAAGTACAGAACTAACTCAAAAACAAGCCACCCTGGTGGAATCACAACATCATTAGGCTGTATAACAGAAGAAAGAAAATCATGGAAAAAATTAGAAGGTGTAGCACCAATCAGGATAATAGCACACTCATCAAAATAAACAAACAATTCAGAGAACAAATAAAGGCTACCAAAGCCAGTTTTTTGGTAAATTTGGCCTCCCAGGCCAAGGATAACCATAAGGCATTATTTAGTTACATTTGCATCCTCAAAGGCAATACACAATTGTGTGCAGAACTCATTGATAATGGAGCCACCTATATTGAGCCACAAGATGCAACAAACCTAATGGAAGACAAATTCAGCTTTAACTTTACCCCCCTCTCTCCCCCTTATCATCCCCTCAAGAAATACCATCAAATATAACTCCCTGTACTCTCACTAAGGAACATGTCCTCCATGTTCTCATTAAAGCCAAGAACACTGCATTGATGGGTATAGACAAGATCTAGTTTCTAAATAGCATGAAACATGACCTGTCATCTGGAGTTACTATTTACCTGTAACCTCTAAACAGGATTAGTGCTTGATGAATGGAGAACAGCTACCATCATAATTCTGCACAAATGCAGGCCATATGCAGACCCCAGACCCATAAGTCTCACTGGTCTCATATACAAACCATGGAAAGAATTATCATGGAAATGGTAAATAATGATATAGGAATCCTCCAGACACTGGATTCAACCCAGTTTGGTTTTCATCAAGGGCAGGTCATGCCATCTTGAATTAGCAGAAGCCTTTCTTTACCTTGGCTAGATTGTGTTAATTGGCTGCCGGCTAGTGGGGGCTGGTTCTTTTGTGCTTTTTAAAAAAAAAAGTTGTCTAAGGTATCTTCTGGTATTTAAGCCCTAACTTTGAGAGGATTTCTGTCTATACACACTGAGCAGAGTGGATGAGGGGCGCTGACTACAACTCTAATCTGAGATATATAAGTATCCTGTTTTTTTGGATTATTTATAATGATTTTGTTTCTAGCAATTTATATATAGCACTTTTTATTGCCTGCTGCATAGTTTTTAGTGTATTTTATTGCTATTAACTAATCTGCATGGGTAACTGATTTGTTTGCAGTTAAAAGCATTTTGCAGAGTCTCTTTGCTCCTTTATCTGTTTAAAAACTTTCATTTTGTGGCTTTCTGTAGTGTTTACTGTCTAAAGAGTGCAGGCTAATAGCTTTAGTATTAGTTCCTACCCTCCCTCCCTGTTCATGTCTTGTTGTACTTGGTGGCTTTGCAGATGCCCGCCCCTACTGTGGATTTGGTCTGGGACACTCCTCCCAGTCTGGTGTCGTTGGCTCGTTCTGCCTGGTGCAGGGAGAACATCTGAGAAGGCCTTCTGTTTCTCCTTTTTCTCTTTCAAAAAAAAAAATTGCCTGAATCTCCTTGTGTTCTGACTGTGCTTCTCAAACATTTTGGAAAAATAGAGTATATTTTAGAGCATTTATTATAACTGTAATTGCCTTAATATTGCTACAACTCAAGTGTTCTAGGTTGAACTGCATCTGAATTGTTTGTGTGTTTTAGCTGCTTTTCTGTATATATAGACTTCTCTGTATATATAGACTAGCTACTTATTCTGCTGTATTACTGCCTCTTAAATCGTTTTTCAGTGGTGCACTTGCCTTGCTTTATTTAAAAAGTTTTAAATTACTAATTTTGTTGAGTTTTAATTGCATTTACTGTTTAGGACTACACACTCAAGTGTGTTAGCCTTTTCTGTGTTTATTTACTGTATTATTGCATTGTTTAGCCTGTTTTAACAAAAAAATACTATCTTGTTTGCTCATTTCCCACCTTTCCTAGCCAGTCCATATCCCAGGCTTTGCTTGTCTCAGGACTTTATTTTCTGTGTTCAGAGCTATCCAGACCTTGCTGTAGTAGAGGGAAGTCCTACTGCTTACCAGTGGGAGTGGTGAGCATTGTACTGCCTATCTAACGCTAGAGGAGTGGTTTCCAGCTCTGATATTGTAATTTTATTAGCCTTTTTGGGCTGATTTCTATCCCTTTCAACTTTCTGGCTTAAAAATGTGTGTGTGTGCACATTTTTCGCCTTGTACAGCACTGTGAGGCTACAGTTAAACTATTCAAGGTGCCAGAAAGTCTGCTCTTCAAATTTTCCCTTAGAACTAGCTGGTTTCTCAGTAGTAGCACTAAAATCTGAACCCCTGTGACTAGCACTTGCTCTAGAACCCACTGGAAAGCACTAGGAAGCCTGAAACTGATACAAGCACTCAATTCTCCTTGTCAATAAGGAGAAATTAATCGTAGGCACTAAACAGCCTATAATTGCAAAGTACCTTGCAAAGGTAAGGGAAAACAGCTCTTATACTTTACAAAAAAGCACCTAAACAGGCATGTCCAGGGGTCAGCTTCCCATGATTTCTCCTGTCGAACTGGTGAATCTGGGCATACTGGGGCAATGCGGCAACTGCCTTGTGTACACAGACAATCCTCTCCTCCTACCACCAAACACTACAACCGGCGAGAGATGCACTTACATAGCCAAACTGGAAGCAAAGCTCTCTCCGGCCAAGATTGTGCTAGACAGTCAAGAGGAGAAGGTTAACACCTGCACTATACCTCAAGCAACTCATAGCCCTTCAAAACCCACACCATCAACACCCACACATAGCAACACTAAACCCACATATGCGGAGGCCCTTAACATTAATCTGCCCAAGCAACAAGGACCTCCGAAGCTGAAACGCAAACAAACACCAGTCACAACCAAAGTGACACATAGCTCACAACACCAGTGTGCCACCCAATAACAGCCCCTAAGGCAGGACAATGTACCCAACACTTTAGTCATAGGTGACTCTATAGTCAGGCACACCGATGTCCCACTTACCAGGCTGAACAAGGAGAAAATTACAGTCAGCTGCCTGTCTGGTGCCAGGATCCATCACATAATGCATGCACTCAAGTCACTACACAACAAGTGCAAATACGACTCTGTCATTGTCCATGCTGGAGTGAATGACTTGAGATGTACCTCCCTGGACTACATGAAAAGAGACATGGAAGAGCTCTTGGATCATGTGGCCCAGGAAGGTATGACCCTAGCCCTGAGTAGCATCCTACCTTCACTCAGAATGATACCACAATATAATGACAAAACGATTGACTTCAACAATTGGCTAAGCTTCTGGTGTCATTCAAAGGCGATCCAGTATCTCTCTGCCTGGGATGACATGATCGACAAACCACAATGCTTTGCCAGAGATGGTCTGCAGCCGTCACCCCTGGGATTTAGGTTACTGGCTAAAGCTCTTGCCACCCCTATAGTGCTTTTTTAGGCAAGGTTCAAAGGATAAAACCGCCACCATAACAGATACAAGCATGCAGAATCTGAAGGTAATGCTACTCAATGCTAGAAGTCTAAACCTCAAAATGCACTCTCTCGAGGCACTCCTAAAAATGGAGAACATCGATATTTGTGTAGTAACTGGGACCTGGTTCGAGGCTCCAGAGATCACCCCTGCAATACCAGGCTACAACTCTTACCACACCTTTTGGCCACAAAACCCAGACCAAAACACTAAAGGTGGAGGAGTGTCCATATTCACCAAGGATATTCACACCTCCAGGCTAGTTGCCCAACACAGTGCATCTGAAATTCTCCAGGTGCAACTAACACTAGGTAAAACTGCAATCCAAATTGTAGCTTGCTACAGATCCCCCACCATGCCCCAACATTCTCACTACACCTTTCTAAACATACTGGAAAATATTAAGATATAACCAAACACCCAAATACTGGGTGATTTCAACTACCCTGCCATTAACTGGGAAAACTACTCGGGTACCAACTCCTTTTCCCAACGGTTCTTGGAATTCATAAAAAGATCAGCTAATCCATTGTCCCACCAGGGGCTCCAATATCCTAGACCTGGTCATTACCAACATGGGAGATAGAGGCTCCACACCAGTGGTCACCCCCTCATTGGTCAGGTCTGACCATAAGCAAATTACCCTTGACATCCACATGCCACCCCCACCCCCTAGTAAGGAAACCTCCTTAAAAAACTTCTCCAAAGCCAACTTCATGCTACTGAAGTCAGAAGTGACAAACTTCATGACACCCATACAGACGGGATCTGAAAGTTCAATGCAGAATCCTACACTAAGGCACTGTACGAGCACATCCACTCGTGCATGAATTGTGCCATCCCAAATAGAACCAAGATGCTCTTCTCCAAAAAAAGGAAGCCAATCTGGTTGTCCCCTGCTATAAACAAACTATACAACAGAAGGAGGAAACGGTTGCAGAAAGAGAAAAATCCTAGGATGCAAAAAACTCCCTCACCAGCCTCAGTAAGAAGCTGAGATCCCTCATAAAATCCTCAAAAGCTAGTTACGAAAATAAAATTGCCAAAGATTCCAAAGACAACCACAAGGCATTCTATAGTTGTGTCAAGAATCTAAATGGCAATGCTCAGATCTGCTCTGAGCTACAACAGAATGGCATTAAATATACTGATCCCAAGGATATTGCCAATATCCTGGCAGATCAATTTAGTGCCAACTTCACCCCCCTCTCACCCCCTAAAGGGCCCATCTCAATACCAAAAGATTGCCAAATTCCAGTAATCACAGCCACACAGGTAGAAACTGCACTCTCCAAAGCTAAGAATACAGCATCCATGGGACCAGATGACATCCCAGGCTGTGTACTACACGAACTAGAAAATGAACTGGCACCTCACCTAAGTGTCATGTTTAATCATAGCCTCACCTCAGGCTTTGTGCCCTCTGAGTGGCGCACAGCTACAGTTATCCCACTTCACAAGGGGGGGAATCCACCTTGGATCCTGGGAACTACTGTCCCATCAGTCTGACAAGCCTGATCTGCAAGGGCTTGGAACGCATTATCATGGAACTTATAAACAAAGACATTGCCAACCTTCAAACTTTGGACCCCACTCAGTTTGGGTTTGTGAAGGGCTGATCTTGTCTCCTGAATCTGATTGACTTCTTTGAATCAGTCTCCAGAGTTGTAGACAAAGGTAAGGCAGTCCGCACAACCTATCTGGACCTCACCAAGGCCTTCGACACCATCCCCCACTCTGGAATCATAGATAAACTTACTAAGCTGTGCATAAATCCCTACATCACTCGATGTGTTGCCAACTGGCTTACTGACAGAACCCAGGCTGTAAAAGTAGCCGACTCCAAATCCAGCTCCAGACAAGTGACAAGTGGAGTACCTCAGGGTTCAGTCCTGGGACTACTCTTGCTTGGCATCTACTTCTCTGAAGTACAGGCCAACACTAAGGGACTCTGGCTAACAAATTTCGCAGATAACTGCAAACTGGGAGCCATTATTGAATCCCCAAATGATGTGGATAGTCTACAAAAGGGCTTTACAGAAATAGTTGCCTGGTGCCAGACCCATGAGCTCAAGATTAATGCCAAGAAATATATAGTTATCCCTTTTGGAAAAAAAACATGTACCCATGAATTACCACATAGGTGGCAGTACACTAAACATCAAAAATGTGATGAGAGACTTAGGGACACAGGTGGACAGTGGTCGCACTTTCAATAACCACATTGCCACAGCAGTCTGGAAATCCTTCTATGTGGCACACCTCATCACTAAGGGCTTTTCATCCAGAAAAAAGGAGGTCATTGTCCCACTGTACTCATCCCTCATTAGGCTCATTATAGAGTATAATGCCCCGTTTGGTATGTACCTCACAAGATATCTGCAACAGCTGGAAGGGCCACAGAAATACCTCACTAAAAGAATCACAGGCCTAAAGCAGATGCCATATGCTGATCATCTAAAATAACTCCAGCTATACTCTGTGGCATATAGCCTACACAGAGACAATCTCTGCTTAACATACAAGGCCATGTCAAAGCCTAAGCTGTTGGACATGCTCCACTTAAAGAAATCCCAATCCCTCAGAGCCACACGCTCCAGGGATCTAAACCTTGTCATCACAATGAACAAAACATGCTGGAGGGATAGGTTCCTGATCCAGAGACTCCCCCCATACTCTGGAATAGACTGCCCATACATGTCAAGCAGAGCCCTCTTCAAAAGGAACCTTGATGATTGGATGGGAGATAGGAAATTCACCCCGGGGATCATGTCAGTCACCCTGCCAGACAGGGATCCAGAGAAGTAAATATTGTGGGAAGAAATATCCAGGGAATTGTTATGGCTAGGCTTGTATAGGCCCTAGGGCCGATAGCCTAGTACCAACCTATGAACATATGAACATGGTGAACTTCTTTGAGAAGGTCAAAAAAATCAATGGGTGATGGCAAAATGGTTCACACTGCCTCCCTTGAACTGGCCAAGGCATTTGACATAATACCCCACTCAGGTATTGTCGACAAATTCAAGAGGTTAGGTATAAATTCTAATGTCACCAGGTGGATAGCCAATTGACTCACAAACAGGGATCAGGAAGTTAGAACTGGAGAGTCCACCTCTACAAACAGCCCAGTCATGAGCAGCATCTCTCAAGCAAATTAGGAGCAGTCACAGAATCTCCCAGAGTCACTAATGTTCTCTAGTGAGAGCTGACTTAGACAAATAACTTGTGTCAGAGACATTGACTAAAATTAATGCATAATAGTATCCTTCTGGATGTCATTCACCCCTGGTAACTATCATTGTTACAGCACACTCCTAAGAGTTGATCCAGTAGTCAGGGATTTGGGGACGCATGTAGACAACAATTTAAACTTTGACCATCATGTGTCGGCAGAGGTGATAAAATTATTTTATGTTGTGCAAATTATAAACAAAGGTATGGCATGCAGGTCCAAGGAAGTCATTGTTCCACTGTATTTGGCATTCATTAGACTTATCATTGAGTACAATGTCCCCTTTGGTATGTACCTTATCAGGGCACATCCAACAACTGGCATGTACACAGAGGTTCCTCACTGAATGAATACAAGGTATAAGTAACACATCGGACTATTGAGGGGAGAGCTATGCCTGACATACAAGGAATTCTCAGACCCCACCTGATGGACTTCCCGCTTATCTGCAAAACTAACAGTACCAGAATTACCCATTCTAAAGACTTAAAACTTGCCTATGTTATAAATGGAAAATGAACTGACAAATGAAAAACTGAAGAAAAGAACACATTGTGTTGGTGCTTGTTCACACTATGTTATAAATGGAACCTGCTGAAGAGACAGGTATGTATCCCAGAGACTACCCCTACTCCGGAACAGGCTCCATCCATTAGAAGCACCAGTTCAAATGTACTTAGAAAATTGGATGGAGAACAGGAAAGTCATCCCTGGTTTGGAACCTATGTCTCTAATGGATACAGGCAGCCTGAAAATGGTTCAGTTCACAGGCTCCTACTTGTAAATGATTAATCTCCCAAGCCCCTGCTTACGCTTATCAAGGGTACAAGACCTTCTCAGAGATTTGGGATGCATGGCTAGGCTTAAAAATGCCCTTGTGGTCATTTGCCTAGTACACACCTATGAACCTAAGTGCAGTACACCTTTTCAAGTAATTCCTGAAAGTTGTTAATTTATATACCACTTCTAATATGGTTTCTTTTTCCATTATCTAGTTGAGTGCTCATTGATGCTTGGTCACCCACCCTGTGACATTCTATAGCTTGTGAGATATGGCCTTGTAAAAAAGTATTACAGATTGTGATGACGTGCAAAGAAATATTCCTTCTAAAGTAAATACATATAATTTTAGTTTTGCTCTGCACTGTTCAGAAATAGTTTAAACTTGTAAAATCAAAACCCAACAAATAAGTTAAAAATAAGGACCTTTTAAAATTATTTTATTTTTTAATATGAGATGACTGATCATCCATTAGTTATGTCAAATGTCAAAGATTTGTTTACATGTATCCCTCGTATAAATAACCATGGCTGGTTCCATGAGGTTTTAATGAAATTTGATGTTTTTTATGCTAACACCATTATGTGTCACCTTACGGAATTAATTTTGAAAAATAACATTTTGTTTGATGGAGATATATTTTGACAAATTTCCAGAGAGACAAAGAAGGCTCATGCACACCAGTATTTGCAAACTTAGGTTTGTATCATTGGGAAGGCACCACCTTTTTTTGTCTAAAATGGTAATTAATGTTAAGCTTTATTTAAGGTACCTTGATGATATTTTTGGTATGGTCAAGTACTGAAACAGAGTTGCATTCCTGTTTTGATTGTTTAGAAGAAACCATGAATTGTTAGATTTTATTTCTAAATTTTCTCAGCAAACCATTAATTATTTAGCTGTATATGTATAAAACCTTGAAATTGGGCATGGTTTTGGATCTATCTTGTATCATGCACTAAACTTTTCTAATTCTTGCTTACATTACGACAGTAGACATCCTAGCTGCATAGAAAAAAAGGTTCATCACATGATTTGTATTTAATATTTAATATTTAAAGAGTAGCTTTTGGTAAGACCAGCCTTTCTGATGAAGTCCATATTCTGTATGGACAAAATCAGTCAAAATAAAATAATTTTAAAAAGTAAAAAAAAAAAAAAAAAAGAAAAGAATTTTTAACAGACCTTATTGTTGGCAAGCTCATTCATATTTGGTTTTACAAGTTTTGGGATTTACCACCGTTCCAGTGTCTAGAGCCATTTTTGTTCTATTAATATTCTAAATCTTAGAATGGGGACACTGCAGAGAAGAAATTACATATTTTTAAAATTCAAGTAACTTTAGAACTCATCTGTTTAAATACATGAGTCTACCACAACAAGCACCCACGTCCATGGCACATGAAGACCATTATTTCACAGCCACAGACTTCTGCATTTTATAGCTCACATGACAGTTTGCTCAAGCTTGAACAATGACTACAAATATTAACTGTAAAAGGTAGTTACTTGATCAAACTGTAGTAGGAATGTGATAGGTGTTCACATATCATCTTATTACAGAACAAAATGCACTTTAATGCATCTAAATATACTGTTGTTAACTGTCACATACAGAAGACAATAAGCAGCAGAATGTATAAAATGAAGCTATATTAGAGAATATGTCGTAAGTTCAATGTTATACACTGTCCACAAAAAACACATGCAAATTATTCTAAGTCCTACAAAATACTATTGCTAGACTGAATGTCTGAGAAAAAACTTTAAAACAGGTTCTTTATTGTAAGATACTTTCAGCCTGTTTTTTAAGACATGCACAGCCCTTTCATTTTTCTGAGAAAAGCTGCACTAGAGCTTATAACATGATCAGTTAACTAGTTTTAAACAAAATGTTGATGTGGCTTTCTAGTTAAAAGATAATCTATATTCACCAAAATACTTTAGGTCTAATAAAAAGACAAATAATGTCTAGTGCAAGAACTTAATGGAGTCAGGTCATATTTCTTACAACATTACAGTACTTTATACTTTTTGATTCAGAGATTTGGAACAACAGAAACAGATAGGTGAGAAAGAAGAAAGGGAAACTTGGTGGAGAGAAATGGAGAACAAAGCCTCAGTCAGTCATTATCACAATGAACATCCAGGATTCATCATACACACACACACACACACACACACACACACACATATATATATATATATATATATATATATATATATATATATATATATATATATAGTCAAGCATAATCCAGCAATGTCAAGATATGACCACAGCATTAACACAAAATGTAATAACAATCCAAAAACTGTTTACAGGGCTTATTATAAAATGTTAACTCTGTCAACCGTCCCCTATTATATCCTGATATCACCTTATCCAGAACAATAGATGAGCAAAGCTTGTATCCTTTTTTAACTTAACCCCCTTAGCCACTTTTATTAAATATAGTTGCAATAAATATTATTACCATTAAGTAACTGAGAGAGGGTACATCGGCTGTGCTGCGGTTACAGACTTATCAGTCATTGATAAAATATCTTATGCAGCTTGATAGACCATAACCTCCTCTGGGAATAGTACTCCAGAGAGTTTTCTAGTACCAAACTCAGTTCTCTACCCTATACCAAGAAATGTTCTACACCTCTTCTGTACTGTGGTTATAGAATTTCCTCTCATTGCTAAAATATCCCATGCAGCTCGATAGACCACATTCTGGGAATATTACTTCAGAAAACTTTCTAGTACTGAACTCAGTTCCCTACACTATATCAAACAAGCAATGTTCTATGCTTCAATCAACAAGCTTGATAATTTAAGTAGCAAAAATAACACTCAAATCTCCACTAACTCCACATGGCATCTCCACCAATAATTATTCATTTGTACTTCATACTTCCTGCTTAAGTTATCTGATGTAAAAGAAAGATACAGTATGTCTAATACAGAAGGGGAAGATTGTGAAGAACCAGTTGTTACCATATCCTAGTTTAACACTAGAAATTCTGCATAACTCTCTGTGTAAGCCCCATAATCCCATACCCTCCAAGTTTATTATAAACTACCATAGAGGTTACAACACTGTGGGGCAAAAAGAATGAATCTCATCAAGATGAGTCTCACCTAATTCATGTTTAAAAAAAAATGCAGGTAATTGAAATGTAGCTTTGTATTGTGTCTTATTTTCTCACTGAACCAGGTATCAACCATGTGATGATGCAGAATCCCAGTTCTATACCCATTAATTTGTACTGCATATCCCTTATGTTAGAAAAGCTCACTTAGATTCTGCCACAACTTGCTGTGAGGGAAAGGTTAGTTTGCTTATGCTTTCTTGTTATTTTCACTGCTTTATTGCCTTCTTCTATTTTATATGTTGTGATTCATTTTATTTACACTGTGTTTTATTTGTATTCTGCTTTTAATTGCATATTTAAACTAGGAAAGAGACCACAGCTGTGTC
The DNA here is from genome assembly GCF_019279795.1 of Protopterus annectens. Lineage (NCBI taxonomy): Eukaryota > Metazoa > Chordata > Ceratodontiformes > Protopteridae > Protopterus > Protopterus annectens. The sequence goes on from NC_056748.1 coordinate 316,346,275, forward strand.
TCTTCTGAGTCACACAGAAATTAAAACAGGTCAATTAAGATTAAATACCTGCGAACCATACCTGTCAACCATACCAAATTCCTCAGTATTTACTGATTTTGAGGCCAAAATAATGCAGTGCCATGAATTCTCAAGTGGTCCCTTCAATTCATGTTTTTTAAGTTGTTGCTGACATCAGCTTTGTGAGGCGGACTGCCAGCCTGACGGAATTTGGCTGAGGACTGTGTGTCTGTTTTCTAAGTATGTCCGTACATTGATTAGAACATTGAACAGAGTGGAATTTGGAGGCTTTAACTGTTTTAATATTTAAGTTAGTTAGTTAACAAGTCTGACTCATGACCAAGCCAAGCCAAGTCCATACTAGTGTATTTAACTTTCTGCAGAGCAGAGTGCACTAAGTGCAGCACAGCAGCAAATGAGCAGCAGAGTCCAGCTCGGTCCGCTCAGCCAGCATCTTGCACTCCCACGAATCCTAGACCCAGACAGAGACCCAGGATCAATTCAGTATAGGTCACACATGGAGAGAACATGAACATTTATCTCTGGCCATGGTTTGACTTCCTCCCAATCCTCCAGCTCCAGGTAAAAGAATAAAAAAATTCAGCTAGCATAGTTTTTCTCAACTGTCCAGATTTTCGCAGAATGTCCAGATTTCAAAAAAAAAAAAAAAAATGTTGTTTCCACTGTTCTTACTATGTATACATACTTCTTACTATGTATAATTACTTATTATGTTTCTCCCTGACTGTTTGTACATTTCTATTGTATTTTATCTCATGCATTGTAACCTTGATTGTACTGCCTTTGGAGCTTTTCTCCCCGGGCCTCCACTGAAAATGGGTACTTCGTGGCCCAGTGGACTTCCTCGGTAATCAAACTGAAAATAAATAAATAAATAAATTTATGAGTCGTATGTTTGGTCAGTTTCTCATAAAATTTAAGTTTTCTAGCAAATCACTGCAGATCTTTGAGTGAAGTCAGAAAATAATGACAGCAGGAACAGCATTTGATTTTAAGACTTCACCCTTCAGAAAATCCATGCTATGCAAAATCTTCTATTCTGTTAACATTCAATGTTTGGAAGAGCAATATTTAAAAAGTGTCAGTATTTATGTGCCTTTGTTTTGTCCCCCCCCCCCCCCCATTATGTGTGGCTTTGTAGTAATTGTTTGGTTTGACTTGGTTAGTGAGAGAGGGCATTTATTCCTAGCTTCCTTTTTAAAACTCTAAAGCTCTAAAAACTTAAAGTAGGTTTCTGCGGGGGGGCAAAAAGTGCAACATATGAAAATTCTACTGTATTTGATTTTTTTTCCTGGTTGCTTAAGTTCCGGTTAACTGAGAGTTTACTGCAGTTGTCTTCTTTTCTCACACCAACCATACTTCCTTTCTATTTTTCTTTACCTTTGCAGCCCACTTCATTCCATTTTCCATCCCCCCAAAATAGTTGTCATTATATTCCACAAGCACTTCATGCTTACACTATTTTTCCATTCACCAAGATCCTCTACTGTTAGCTTCTCTACATTCCCATGTCTGGTAGACACAGTTCCAGATTCTCAGCTTTGTGTTCCTGTTTGGTTACCACAGTTAGCAGTCGAATGGGAATGTTTTGCATCAGGATATTTCTGATAGACAGGATGAAATGGACAGTTTGCAGTTTGCAGTTCAGTGCTGCAAGCATGTTAATAGCTGCATAGAGGCAGCTGTACCCACCAGGAAGAACTACATAAGTAACTCAAAAAACAAGCCACTTTTTTGAAATCACAAAATCAATAGGCTTTATAACAGGAGGAAGAAATCCATGGAAAACATTAGGAGGTGCAGCACCCAGCAGGATAAAAGTACTCTGATCAAACTAAACAAACAACTCAGAGGATAAATAAAGTCTACCAAAGTCAAAGTTGAGGTATGTTTGGCCTCCCAGGCCAAGGACAACCACAAAGCATTCTTTAGCTATGTCTGTAACCTCAAAGGCAATACACAATTGTGTGAAGAACTCATTGTAAATGGAGCAGCCTGTACTGAGCCAGAAGACATAGCAATACTCCTGGCTGATAAATTCAGCTCCATCTTTACCCCACTCTCCCCCTCAACCTTCCCTCAGGAAATATCATCAAATATAATTCCCCTACTATCACTAGTGAACAGGTCCTTAATGTTCTCTCTAAGACCAAGATGACTGCATCAATGGGCCCAGACAATATCCCAGGATGCCTTCTAAATAGCATGAAACATTACCTATCAGGGCCTCTGGAATTACTATTTTAACTGTAGCCTCCAAGCAAGCTTTGTGCCTCATGAATGGAAAAAGACAACAGTCATCCCTCTACACAAAGGTGGGACATCTACAGACCCTGGAAACTACAGACCCATAAGTCTCACTAGTCGTATATGTAAAGCCATGGAAAGAATTATAATGGAGATGATCAACAGAGATAGAGTAAACCTCCAGACACTGGACCCAACCCAGTTTGGTTTCATCAAGGGCAGATCATGCCTACTCAACCTGGTGGACTTCTTTGAGAAGGTCACCAAAGCATTGGATGAGGGAAAAATTGTTCACACTCCCTATCTTGACCTGGCCAAGGCATTTGACGCAATATGTGTGCATTGTTAACAAGCTCAAGAGGTTAGGTAAAAAAACTGTATGTCACCTGTTGGCTAGGCAACTGGGTCACAGACAGAACTCAGGAAGTTAGAATTGGGGAGTCCACCTCTACAAAGAGGGCAGTCACAAGTGGAGTCCCTCAGGGATCAGTCCTTCACTCTTTTTTAGCATTTACTTCTCATAAATCAAGGCCAATATCAGTGGTCTCTGGCTGGCTAAATTTGCAGATAATTGCAAATTAGGAGCTGTCATTGAATCTCACACTGACACAAATATTCTCCAGGAGGGGTTGGCACAGACAAACAACTAGTGTCAAAGCCATGGACTAAAACTAAATGCCAAAAAATGCATAATAGTATTCTTTGCGAAGTCATCCTTCCCTAGTAACTATCATATTGACAACAAATCCCTTAGAGCTGACCCAGTAGTCAGGGTCTTAGGGACACACATAGATAGTAATCTAGCCTTTGACTATCATGTGTCTACAGTGGTGAGGAAATCATTCTATAATGCACAACTTATAAACAAAGGTATGGCATCTAAGTCCAAGGAAGTCATTGTTCTACTGTATTTGGCATTCATCAGACCTATCATTGAGTACAATTCCCCCTTTGGTATGTACCCAACCAGGCATATCCAACAATTAGAACATCCACAGAGGTTCCTAACTAAAAGAATACAAGGCATAAGTAAAATATCCCATGCAGACCACCTCAAGGTCCTATCCTATATTCTGTCTCCTACAGGCTTTTGAGGAGAGATCTATGCCTTACATACAGGGCAGTGTCAGGCCCCACTCTGATGAGCCTCCTGCATATCCACAAAACACACCACCACTTGCCTCATGAATGGAAAACAGCAACAGTCATCCCTCTGCACAAAGGTGGGGCATCTACAGATCCTAGAAACTATAGTCCCATAAATCTCACTAGCCTCATATGCAAATCCATGGAAGAAGTATCATGGAAATAATCAATAATGACATAGGAAACCTCAAGGCACTGATCCTAACCCAGTTTAGTTTCATCAAGGGTAGGTCATGCCTACACAGCCTGGTGGACTTCTTTGAGAAGGTCAACAAAGCAATGGATGAGGGCAAAATAGTTCACGCTGCCTAACTTGACCTGGGCAAGGTATTTGATACAATCCCCCACTCAGGCATTGTTGACAAACCTATGAGGTTCGGCACAAACCCTTATGTCACCCAGTGGATAGCCAGCTGGCTTACATACAGCACCCAGGAAGTTAGAAATGAGAAGTTCACCTCTACAAATAGGCTGGTCACAAGCGGAGTCCCTCAGGGATCGTTCCTGGGACCACTCCTTTTAGCATTTACTTCTCTGAAGTCAAGACCAATGTCAGTGGGCTCTGACTGACTAAATTTGAAGATGATTACAAATTAGGACAGACAAACAACTGGTGCCAGAGCCATGAATGAAAACTAAATGCAGTGCATAATAGTATCCTTCTGGAAATCATCTACCCATCAGACGTCTGCAGTAGTAATGAAATCATTCTATGTTGTGCAACTTAACACAAATATGGCATCTAGGTCGAAGGAAGTCATCATTCCACTGTATTCGGTATTCATCAGACCTATCATTGAGTACAGTGCACTCTTTGGTATGTACCTAACCAGGCATATCCAACAACTGGAATGTCCACAGATGTTCCTCACTAAAAGAATACAGGGCATAAGTAATATGTCCTCTGCAGACTGCCTCAAGGTCCTATCCCTGTATTCTGTCTGCTACAGGCTGTTGAGGGGAGATCTATGCCTGGCATAGAAGGCATTGTCAGACCTCACTCTGATGAACATCCTACATATCTGCAAAACAAACAGCATTAGAATGACTTGTTCTGAAGACTTAAACTTTGCCTGTGATATAAATGGAACCTGCTGGAGAGAAAGGTATGTATCCCAGAGACTACCTCTTCTCTGGAACAGGCTCCCCATCCATGTGAAGTAGAGTTCCTCCCGAACCCAATTCAAGTGTAACATGAACAATTGGATGGGGACCAAGAAATTCATCCCTGGTTTGGCATCTATGTCTCTAATGGACACAGGCAGCCTGTGAATGGTCCATCTTCCAGACCTCTGCATGTAAATGTTTCACCTCCCAAGACCCTGTTTACACTTATCAAGGGTACCAGAACTTGACAGAGATTTGGGATGCATGGCTAGGCTTAAAAAGGCCCTTGTGGACATTAGACTAGTAAATGCCTATGAACGTAAGTCATGTTGGGCTAACTCTGAAATACGAATAATTTTATTCATCCAGGAGAAATGCTCTTGTTTTCTTCTGTCAATTCCATACTCCTACACCACCTCACTAGCATGATTATTTGATTAATTATTTCTTTGTCCATCTATCCAACCTATTATTTACCACTGCTGCTATCATTTTTTGCAGTCTAGCCAGTCATCTGAGCAAACATAACTTTGTGCTCTTCATGGGTATCCCCTATTGAGTATATAACCCGCATAGAGCTGGTCCATTATTTTCATTTGCACCTCATCACAAGGCAACACACACAGATGAAACAAGTAATGACCCTCTCACTATGATGTATTTTGCCATCTAGTATTTTATTCACTAACCAGTGTATCGCCCTACTCTTCCAAAGAAATTGAAATTCTGATAACAGTCACAACAAATGTTTCCAGACAGCCTGCTGGTAAAGATAGGGCTACATATATTCTTTTTTCCCAAAACATGCATATAAATTCTGTCAGAAAGCCGGAGGAAGAAAAAAAATACAGATTAAATATGCCTTTTTGCCACTCATGGGCAGAGGTGCCAAAAGTTCATTCATGATAGATTTTAGGCATAGAAATTATTTTTAAAACAGGTAGCCTATAATTTGGTCATAACTAATGGGCTGTCTAACCAACAAGATACTTGACTGTTGGGCTGGCAGCCAATTTACAGGCATTTTGCTGCTTATTTGTAAATACAGAAAAATGAACAGTCCCCCATATGCCTTATACAGCAGTTAGTCGAACTAAATGGAACTACAGTCATTTATATTAAGAATAGCTTAAATCCATCCTCTCTCTGTGGCTTGGGAGGGGGTCCTGAATACAAACCACACAATATTAGTTTGACAAATGGCTCAAGCACTAGAAGATCTAGGCAGAGGATTATGGGATTGAGTAGCATGTGCTGTTGCCCCCATCCTTTGGGGGGAGGATGGTGGTCCCGCTTCATGGTTTACTCCAGCAAAAACAAAACCTTGAACAACATCAATGGCTGCAGGACCTGGAGACATGGATTTGGAGTCTAGAGTTTGTAATAGTAGCCCACATAGGCATTTGTATGTGTCAGAGATCTTCCTTTCCTCCATTGCTTACTTTCCAAAGCACTGATGCTGTACTGTGTAAGAGTGGGAATGTAAGTCCTATACATATGTACAGTTCATCAACAAATTGGAAAAATGCGGAAACAACACAGAACACCACAGTGCTGTTATGCAAAGACATTATTTAAGAAAAGAAAGTAATTTTTTTTCTTAAATAATGTCATTATATAATAGCAATAACCAATTTGTGGGTGTGGGTTTACTGAAGATTTACACATGGCTGCCTTTGTTTAATCACTGGGGCTTCATCCTCATGATCAGATTATACCACCATGGGAAAATCTTCAATATACCACATGCACGTGTCAGTTATTGCTAAAATGTTTTGCTTACATGCAAATTCCCTCCTGCCTAACTGGATATACATGCTTAGACACACACGCACACACACACACACACACACACACACACACACACACACACACACACACACACACACACACATATACATATACACAAAGAGATAGGAGGCACAGCCATACTGAGGTTAGCATGGCTGCCTCATAATCCTTGGTGCCCCACTTTGCCACTTAATGTGTTGGTCAGTTCCCCACTTTCCCCACATAATGCCTTCTTACTGGTGTCTGAATGTTCTTTCTGTGTCCAGATGGGTTTTGCTAGGTGTTCCAGTTTTTTCCCACATCCCATAGATGTAATGGTTAACAAGGAACCAGTAGTACACAGATATGGGTACAATAAAAAAGTTACCTGCATTTAGTGAAAATAATAAAGTGGCTAGGAAGTGAGAGACCAGTCCACCTGAATGTGTCGGACCTATATACAGAACTCTATGTAAATACATATGAAGTCAGTCTCCACAGAAAGAAGCACTAGTTATGCTGCTAGTTTATGCATTCTCAAAGTAAGCACACAATACACAAAACATTTTGTTAGCCAAAATGGTGGCAATAATCTAAAGCACTACCAGTAGTTTGTAATGTGATCACAACAAAATGTACATAAAAAAATCAGAATAAAATATTGATTCCCATAATATTCTCATCAGCATTGCACTTCCCACCAAAAATGTGCCAATCACTTCTGTCAGCCCATTACAAAGCAAAGCAGAAATTTCTTATCTTTAATAACTTGCAAAATGCTACTCAGTTTTCGAAACAGTTAGGAAAGTGCTCCATAGTAAAGAACCAGAATGTACAGTTCTAAGTAATGCTGCACTCATCACGTTTCCACTTCTGCAAGGAAGACAGCTTGCCTGCCAGTTACATCCTTTTTATTTTTTCTGACCTGTAGTTATGTTGCACTAAAACAAAACCCAGGCTTATTTAATTCTGAGTTACTGAAGTTATTTCTGAGTTATTTCCATGCCAAGTTTTCCTTCTCTCCCTGTGTCCACATTTTTTTCCTTGCGTCAGTGTTTCTTATCTCTACCCGAAAGATGATATGCTAGAAGATAAATGATGAAATATAAAAGTGTGTGTGTGTGTGTGTGTGTGTGTGTGTGTGTGTGTGTGTGTGTGTGTGTGTGTGTGTGTATGCGTGTGTGTGCGTGTGTGTGCGTGTGTGTGTGTGTGTGTGTGTGTGTGTGTGTGTGTGTGTGTGTGTGTGTGTGTGTGTGTGTGTGTGTGTGTCTGTGTGTGTGTGTGTGTGTGTGTGTATGTATTTGAGAATGTGTATTTTTGTGTGTACATCCTGTGATGAAGTTATCTGTTTAGGACCAATCCCATGCCATGTGTCCATGGGTTAAAAGAATAATCTCCATTTTCCTTAATAGGATGAAGCAGGTATAATAAAATGAATGAATGTACAACAATGAAAAATGAAAGGAAAATGAATGAATATATAACAAATGGTTCTCTTTTGGCAAACCATCTGGGGTGTTTTGCAAATAATAGTACTTCAGTATCAAATTTTGATTAAAATAACTTTTCCCATGTGACCTTTATAATGACAAAAACAATTAATGTCATCAGTTATTTTACTACAGTCAGAAACGGTTTGCTATCAAATTGACAAACGCTGATACTCTGCAGATGGAAAATCCAACGGCAGATGTCCAATTCCCATGTTGCCAACCATTATACAATTGAACGTTTATATCAGAGAATGCTGCTGTGCATTTGCTGATATGAGCTCAAAGTAATTAACAAAGATCAAGGTACACTGCGGATTGGGACATTCATCCCTTTCCACACTGTAGTGCAATCTTGGAGTTGGAATATATAGTTATCAGGAAGTGTGGGGGGAGCATAGCCCCCCAGAGGGGGATATAGGGGGGCTTGCCCCCCTGCAAAAACATGATGTGAAGTGTAGAAGTTTCACTTACCTGAGCTCCTATATGGGCATCACTTTCGATATTCGGCAAACATGTCGAATCTGCTGAATTCATTCAGCAGATTTGACATTTCACCAAAGTGATATTTTTGAATTCCTCATTTTGTTCGAGGTTTCGAACAGATTTTTTTTTTAACCTTCAATATTTTGATAGTAAACCATCAGAAACATCTTACTATGTGGTTACCTTTTTGACCTAGAAATTATAGCTATTCTTTATTATTTGTACCAAATGTTTTTTTTTTTTGAATACTGGAAATACAGCTAGAGTTTAAGAGCAGTGATTCATTAGTTCTGTGTTAACTTATGGATACTTTGAGGTGTTCTCTTGCATTTTATTACAGTAATTGACTTATTCCCTCTGAGTTACAGAGAGGGCTATAAATTTTAGGTTTTGGTATCAGGGGTGCTATTGCTATATCTATTAATTTGACTAAACATCAAATGGATACCCTTTTACTAGTCATCTACATCCATCCATCCATCCATCTATCCATCCATCTAGCCATCCATCCACCCACAGCACCTTTTTCCAATTTTTGCACATCAGGTCAGGTTATCACTTCAACAGTGACAATCATCTAGACCCGAGATTTACACTACCAGGTCACTAGCCCTGCCACAGTAGTTCTTCCACAGCATGCACTCGCATGCACACTCACACCTGTGGCCAATTTAGTGTGTCCTATCCACCTACTGCATGTCTTTGGAATGTGGGAGGAAACCAGAGCACCCACAGAAAATCCACGGGAATACAGGGAGGACATGTAGATGCCACACAGAAGGCATTTATGTGGACTGGTGTATATGTATATACTGTGTATATATATTTATATATATATATATATATATATATATATATATATATATATATATATATATATATATATCTATATATATATATATATATATCCCATATTGTTTCAAGAAGTGCTGGTCCAAGAAATAAATGCAGTAAATGCTCATTACAGGGATGTAAGTAGGTAAAGAAAGACAATAGAACCTGTATACAAAAGATACACTGAATGTGACATGATGATATGGAGTGGGTACTTTGGGTGAGGAGGGCATCCATATTCCTACACTGGGCTCTTCTAGTGCTTTAGACCACCCCTGTTCAGTACTAACATTTAACAGGAAGTTGGACAACTAATTACATTTTCAGATCCACAGACTGGCTTTGTTTCTGACCAATAATTATACATTTCAGGACCCAGAATAGTTGTTGTTGTTGTTTGTCATTTGGCTTTTCCTGGTAAGGGGTCGCCACAGCGGAACTCTGGTCCACTAATGATTGGCAGTAGATTTTTACGAAATGCAGAGGTGCCAGCTCAACACCCAACCTTCAATGAAGGCACGTCCATTTGCGCACGCATGTCTGTCGAACGCTACCCAACCGCGGGAAGGACATGCAGACTCCACACAGAAGGCACTCCCAAGCCCAGCCGAGAATCGAACGGGAGAACCTCTTGCTGTGAGGTAACAACGCTACCGCCATACCACTACTTTAAATTGTACCTACTGCAAAAATCTGTTGGCTTTTGTCTACCACAAAAAAAAAAAAAAAAATTCATCCTGCATCACTCACACATTCCAAGGTTTGATCTGATAACAGAGTTTCTGGTCTCCCGGGAACCCATAATTTTGTTGACTTTCTGCCAAAAAAATGTTTTTCAGCTGTATTTAATTGTTGCAGGGCAACACTTTTCACATAGAAATATTTCTGCTATAATCCTTCTTTGCTTATAGTTTCTGTATCACAACTCTCTAGTGAAGTAATGTCAGTAAAGTTGTTTTGAAAGCATAACACTGAATACTGTAAAATAAAACTATCCATAAAATTCATAAAAACCCTCAACAGAGGTGGGTCAATTAGCATAATAGTGAGAAAATGTTAATCCAGGATGTGTATGCCCCAATGAGAAACACCATGTTATCATCTCATTACCATGTCACTGAATCAAACACTCTGCTATCAGACCAGTACACACTAGTATTCTCCCTAGCAGCCCATGCACTGTTTTAGCAAAAGCACCCCTCCTACACTCACACACACACACACACACACACACACACACACACACACACTTGGACATTGACGCACATGCTCACACGCACAAAGATATACACACACACACACACACACACACACACACACACACACACACACACACACACACACACACACACACACACACACACACATATGCATGCGCATGCGCCCACTCATCCTTAAGAAAGCCCCCTGCATACACTCCCACTCACCCATTCACTTGTATGAATGCTCCAAGACACACATACACACACACACACACACACACACACACACACACACACACACACACACACACACACACACACACGCACACACACGTGTGTCCACTCATTCTAAAACAATGTCCCGCAGTCACACACACTCACCCATTAACTCATATGCATGATCTAAGAAACACACACACATGGACACACACACACACACCCACACACACCCACACACACACACACACACACACACACACACACACACACACACACACACACCCATCTAGACTTACGAGTCTGTCTGTATAGCCCTCCGAGTGCACCCACCAAGGCAGGCACAGATATACACACATATTCACACAACTTCATTTATGCCCCTATATTCAAACAAACACAAACTGACAGATCTCAGACCACGCCTTCACTGAACTTACTTGAACCATATCAGCTTCCGTAGGAGTGAATGGGTGACTAGCATGCTTTTATGCAATTCACTTTTTCTTCCTAGAGTAAAATTTTGGTTGGCCGAACAATTCCAGCCAAGTAAAATGGGAGCTGTAGGCATTTCTGTGGGAGAGCACATGATTAATTAACCACTTGCCCAACCTGCCGAATGCCACATTAACATGCAGGTTCACCCAATAGACCACCTTCTATGCTGAGGTACATGGGGGTGGAGACGTCAGTATTAGGGCAGTCTCAAAATCAGAGATGGCATGTGTGCTAAGGCTTTCACATTGGGCGGCCACGGTGGTGCAGCGGTTAGCGTTGCCGCCTCACAGCAAGAGGTTCTCTGGTTCGATCCTCAGCTGGGGTACTTTCTGTGCTGAGTCTGCATGTCCTCCCTGTGGTCGCGTGGGTTTCCTCCGGGTGCTCCGGTTTCCTCCCACATCCCAAAGACATGCTGTATGTGGCCCTAGGTGTGAGTGCGTGCATGTGTGTGTGCCTTCTGTGGAAGGTTGGACGCCGGACTGGCAACTCGACACTGTAAAACTCCACTGCCAATCATGAGTGGACAGGTGATCCGCTGTGGCGACCCCTAACTGGGAAAAAGCCGAAAGAAGAAGCTAAGGCTTTCACATTGCACTAAGCCTTTTTGGCTTTTTGAATCTCAGAAAAAGCGGTAACAGGGAGGTAGTCATAAATTTCTGATGTATATACCACGTTCTAGACACTTACTGCTTATCTCATCATAACTGCCTTTTCTCTATGGTATATTTATTAACATAAATATACAGCAAATATATTTTATATATATATATATATATATATATATATATATATATATATATGTGTGTGTGTGTGTGTGTGTGTGTGTGTGTGTGTTTATATATATATATATATATATATATATATATATATATATATATATATATATATATCTTTATATATATGGGAGCGCTACAGAATCCTGAAAGCCCAAAATCCTGAGACCAAAATCACGAAAGTTCAAGATCCTGAAAACTCGAAATCCTGAAAACACACAGGATACCAACACTTACTATATTCCAGTGCAAGTACATACAGAAACATATTACCCTTCAACTATATGCACAGGGGCAAGCCCCCTGCACCCCCCATGTGCATATAGTTGAAGGGTAATATGTTCCTGTATGTACTTCTGCTAGAATATAGTAAGTGTTGGTATCCTGTGTGTTTTCAGGATTTTGAACTTTCGAGATTTTGGTCTCAGGATTTTGGTTTTCAGGATTTTAGGCTTAAATATAACAACTCCGAGATTGCACTTCACTACACTAAGTGCAATGTTGGAGTTGATATATTTAAGTAGCAGGAAGGTGTAGGGTGCAGGGGAGCTTGCCCCCCTGCTTATACTTGGAGAAGAGTAATATGGTTTGTGTTTTATTTGTTTCTGTATGTACTTGTGCTGGAATATATTAAGTGTTGGTATCCTGTGTGTTTTCAGGATTTTGAGTTTTCAGGATTTTGAACTTTCGAGATTTTAGTCTCAGGATTTTGGGCTTCAGGATTTTGGGCTTTCAAGATTCTGTAGCGCTCCCGTATATATATATATATATATATATATATATATATATATATATATATATATTAAGATTATACAAAAACTCTACTATAAAAGTAATTCATCTAGTAGAAGACATTTACTCTCTTTGCTAGCTTAGTTTTGCCTTTTACATTTTATGCATTTGTTTGTCTGGAGTTACTCTACTGGGCAAAGTATTACACCCATAAAAATTTGTGTGTTGTCCATGGCTTACAAGGAGTGCATGGCTGTACCGTGGTGTGACAGGACTTATCAATTTACTAGACTGTGTACTTTCCCTTAACTGTACTATCATCAAGATACAAACATATTTTTACCACAAAAGATTCAGAAGTACGACAGTGTTTCAAAAAATCTTTTGAGAGAAAGGAAAATAAACAATCTGCCACACATTTTAGTGGCCACACTTAGGAAGCGCTGTAGCGATGACAGTATTTTTGATAGTATAGAAGTGACTTGGATACAAAGAAAAAATATTTTTCTAGGTGCAATGCCAACATGCTAAAGTATGTGTTTAGAAAGCCGTCTCCATCATTGCATCTGTTTTTGTGCCAAGTGATTTGACAGCTTTAGGCAAATGTGTATGATGTTGAAGACGTGCTATTTGATAATACAGAGGATTATAACTGTCTCACCAATCATAACCCATTTATTATGTGTTCAAGACAAGGATAGCAAGAAATTCACCACAAGAGCGAAGCTCGAGCAGAGCTTGGAACAGTATGATATATACTGTCTGTACATTTGCTTTCAAATATACAGTGCCATGACATAAAGTGGAGCATTAACATATGTCCCCACATGATGGCCTTTAGGACATCTGCCCATTTCACTATTTCTGCAATATACATACCACTTCAAATGTACCAGCTAATGTAAGTGGGCATCTTAAAAGTGATGAGTTCCTTACTCATTTACTAGGAACAGAGTACAGGCCTTATTTACTCACTACCATGCTCCAGGCCATGCCATCTGACTTTTTATTAGGTTTGGATGCCAAAAACAAATGCAGGGTAAAACCTCTTTTTTTGTAGGCCAGCTCATTAAACCCATAAATGAATGCCCTACAGTTCCTTTAATAGGGTATAGAGTTTGAGGTTACATTTCTTGAGGTATGAAATCGCAACGAAAAAGTTGAGGTAAAAAACACACCTTTATCAAACACAAAGCTTTCAGGTACAAGACCCTTTCACAATGATAGACACAGGTACATTAAAATCAGACATTAAATACACGCCCAACACATCACATGACAAACCTGTTCTAATAAAAATACAACACACTAAGTTAAAGTAATATAGGTAATGTATTTGCGTATATATATGTGCATGTAAATATAAGTACACAAAAGTAAGCAAATATATGTATGTATGAATTTTATCTAATTTTATTTGTTTATGTCTAAAAATTATAAGTAATGTAATTATTTTAATGTATTAGTCACATGACCATGGCTGCGGGTCATGTGATGTGTTGGGCGTGTATTTAATGTCTGATTTTAATGTACCTGTGTCTATCATTGAGAAAGGGTCTTGTACCTGAAAGCTTTGTGTTTGATAAAGGTGTGTTTTTTACCTCAACTTTTTCGTTGTGCTTTGTACTTTTGACTCTGCAGCAGTATATACTTGGTGTTCCTTTGGTGCTTTATACTGCAAGTTGGGTTTTTCAGCCTGTAGCAGCCAAAGATGGAGTCTAGAAATTGTTTAAAGCATCTCTTTGAAAAAGAGATTAATCCTTTGTTACTTGTTACAACAGAGATTCCTGTACTTCAACACAAGACTACTACTATTTCATCTACTAATGCGTTGGACTTTGAACATAAAGTACAAATATTGGAAAGGAAGGTTGGTACCTATAAGCGTTTGCAATGGCAACGTTTTAGCTTTGATGCTTATCTGGAAAAAGGCATTGCACCACGTGGTTTGAGGGTATTAAAAATGCCCTCATATGGAAATACATATCCTGAACTGTTAAAGCAGTGGCAGTGCTTAAATTTGAAGTTAAGCCATGACTACATGGTACTTATGAATAAGTTCTTTAGTGACATTGAGAATGAAATGAAAAAAGAAATTCTCACACTGGAAGATGAACTTTTATCTTTGTCATGTTTTTCATCCATGCAAACTGTTTACCAGTCCATGTTGGATAGGCTAGCCACCATGGATGATCGACTAGAAACTGTGAAAAAAAAAAAACTTGTACGTGACATGGGAGATTACCAATCAGGTAATATTTTCTCATGGCCTAAAGTTGAAAGAACTGTTCCACAAGTGAATAAACCTAACAACTTTAATAGTGAATCTGTACCTACAACAATGAAGCAGAAAGCATATACTACACCTTTAAATTCCCTAGATGAGTTTCCCCTGTTAACAACTAATGCTTTGAACTTGGAGCTAGAACTGCTATCCACTTCACATAGCGATGACATCACTGAGGGCGCGGCAGCTCTAAGCAGCACTGTGGCTTGTGCAGTTACTGAATCTGCTTCCACATCTACTGCTTCAACAGCTACTAATGAAGGCGGGCCTGGGTTGTCTTTACGATCTTCACAACAAACTTTAAATAATTTCTTTAAACCTTTTCAACTGCAGCAAGCGGAACGTATCAAAGAACGCTCAAACAGCTCGAGGTCAACGTCGAGGGGAAGAAGTAAACATAGGAACAATATGGTAGTGCAGGACAATAAACGGAATAATGAGAGCCCCCCAAAGCAACTGAAATTAGCCAGAAGGCAGTAGCAGGCATAGTAAATCTATCTTCCTTTGTTGTGAATGACCATCATTATTCTCTTTTGAGCAAAGGTATGAATTTTATACCTACAAGTGTGGAAGACATGGTAAAAGTTATAACTGATTTAAAATTGTTTATTAGATCTGTAGCTCTAAAAGTGATGTTTAAAAGTGATACTTATGACTCCACTGCTTGTAAAAGACGTAGTACGTTCGTACCAGTGTATGCTCCAGTTTTACTGGCATTTAATGACTTATGTGAAACTGAAATAAGACATGTATATAGTAATAGAAAAGCTAATGGATGTTACAATCTCTCTTATGATGAATACAAAGCATTGTCCGAATTAAAAAGTGAACCTAATGTGGTAATAAAGCAGGCTGATAAAGGGGGCTCCATAGTTCTAATGGATAGGAACAAGTATATAAGCTCAGTATTATCTTTGATTGGGGATGCTACTGCTTACAAACTGATACAATATGCTGATGTAAAAAAGTGTATTTGTTATGTTAACATGTGTATATATGACTTACAGTTGTCAGGTGACATCTCTTTGGATCTTTTTCATTTTTTCACTGTTTCTAGTCCTATCATTCCCCAACTATATGGCATTCGAAGTGCATAAATCATGTGAAAATCCCCTATGAGACCTATTGTCTCAGGAAATGGTTGGATAACAGAACCTATCTCTTTGTACTTACAGAGGCAGTTACAACCACTTTTGGGTAAATGTGAAACTGTCCTTAAAGACAGCACTGATTTTCTTATTAAACTTAGAACATGGTATTTAAAAGTTAAGCAATCTAACATGGATTGTCAGAATATATACATGGTTGTGTTAGATATTACTTCATTATTTACTGTCATACCAAATGAATATGGCATCAATTCAATAAGGGAATTTTTAAGTCACTCTTCCACTTTTACTGTTAGGCATACAGAGAACATTTGCATGTTGTTGGATATAGTTTTAAAAATAATATCTTTATATTCAATAAGGAATATTATTTGCAGCAAACGGGGTGGCTATGGGAACCCCGGTAGCAAATACATATGCAAACATTGTTCTCTATGAATGGGAGAAATCTTATGTTGGTAATGGAACTACCTTTTTGAATGAAAATATAGTTTTATATCAGAGATTCGTAGATGATTGCTTTCTTTTATGGAAAGGAACATCCAGTGAGTTACAAGACTATATTATATATTTGAATAATACTACTTCCTTTCTACACTTTAAGGCTGATTATTCTAAGACATTCGTCAATTTTCTGGATATTTCTTTAACTAAGGAGAACAATGTTATTAACACTTCTGTTTTTAAGAAGGAAGTTTCATCAGGAAGATACTTGCATGCGTCTAGTATGCATGCACCCCATATTTTTAGGGGTATAGTAAGGGGGCAACTGGCAAGAGTTAGTAGGTTAAACAATGACAATGTCAAGTGTTTACAACAAATTGATGAGGCATGTGGAGACTTTAGAAGAAGTGGCTATCCAGAAGGTATGCTGGTAGAAGCTAGAGAACATGTAGTATCTAATAGGTATTCCATGTATTCATCTGTATTTTTGAATACAAGCACAGATGTTGCTGTCCCAATGGACAAATTAAATAAAAGGGTTAATGTAAGATTTATTATGTCTTACAACTCTCTTTCATATGCAGTCAGAACTATAATAAGGAAATACTGGAAGGTGCTATTAGCTCAGGAAGATATTAGATTAGTTGTAGGTGAAGTTCCTTTGTTCACATACAGAAATATGAGAACTATTAAGAATGTTCTAGCTTACAAAGATTTTGAATATGTGAATGCTACTTCCCTTAATGGACTAGGTAATGGCACCTTTAGTTGTTATAATTGTAGTTGCTGTAGTGATATATACAAACAGAAAGCTGATTCTTCAGAATGTGGTAGTAGTTTTGTTCATCCTGTCACTAAGAAGATATTTACTTTTCGGTACCATGCAACTTGTATGACAAGTAACATTGTCTATTTGGCAACGTGTGAGGCATGCGCTTGTTTCTATGTCGGCAAGACGACTAGAAAACTTAAGGAACGCATCATAGAGCATAAATCAAGTATAAGGAGGGAGTGGAGACTAATGCTCTATCTAAGCATATTTTAAATTGTGGTTCTACACACAGTTTCAAGTTTAGAGTAATAGAATGTGTTGTTAGCTCTATCAGGGGAGGGGACTTATGTAATCATTTAGATAATAAAGAATATGAGTGGATAGTAAGGCTAGCAGCTAATACATCCCCTGGATTAAATTTTGATGTTTCCTTAAAACCTGTTCTAATAAAAATACAACACACTAAGTTAAAGTAATATAGGTAATGTATTTGCGTATATATATGTGCATGTAAATATAAGTACACAAAAGTAAGCAAATATATGTATGTATGAATTTTATCTAATTTTATTTGTTTATGTCTAAAAATTATAAGTAATGTAATTATTTTAATGTATTAGTCACATGACCATGGCTGCGGGTCATGTGATGTGTTGGGCGTGTAGTTAATGTCTGATTTTAATGTTCCTGTGTCTATCATTGAGAAAGGGTCTTGTACCTGAAAGCTTTGTGTTTGATAAAGGTGTGTTTTTTACCTCAACTTTTTCGTTGTGCTTTGTACTTTTGACTCTGCAGCAGTATATACTTGGTGTTCCTTTGAGGTATGAAATGACATGATTATGCTGACACCAGTGGCAGTGATGAATATAGTCCTGACTATGGTTCACTTGACCCTAGGTCAATTAATACTTTGGCCAGTTGATGTTTCTAGTAGTTCAGAAGGGTCTATATTAAATCATTGAATGCTTAGAATAGCGAATGATGATTTATCTACCCCATTTAAGTGAAAGCTTACAAACTCGAACGCTTAGAACAGCGATTTTTTTTCCAAGGGAAAAAAATCGCTGGTCCAAAAAAAAAAAAACACTTAAAACATAACAAAAAGAGGGGAGCTTTGCCCCCCACTCCCCTCTACTTAAATATACCAACTCCGAGATCACACTACAGTGACGAAAACAGCAAAGTAACGGATGCGGCCAAGCAATTTCTTTCCCAGGGAAAGAATTTGCTTATATGCCGCTTCGTCATTTTGCGTTTTCATCTTTTAAAGTTCGACCAAGATGCATTCAAAAGAATAATTCTTCGGTCATCTAATAGGAACCCATTGAGAATGGGTGTGCTCATCCTGGAGGGAGTGATGGAGGGACAGAGCTAGGATGAAGACTGCTACAATCTCTCAAGTGAGGATTTTCCTGGGAAATAGGCTTTCAGCTCTCCAACCCACATCTTGGTTGTAGTCTTCATTAGGAAGTTTATGGAGTTTGCATTTGCAAAGGATAAGAAAGAGGTGGATAGGTTCAGCCTGCCATACAGGAGTGAGTTAGAACTAGAGAAAACACTGTCATTTGTTAAGATCCCAGCAAGGTTACAAACAACCCTCATGGCTGCTAGTATGGCAACTTCAACAGAAGGCTTTTTCCCAGTACAGCACTGGGAAATAGTCCCTTATATGGAGGAACAATTAGGATAAGTCTACTTTGAGATGGCTTGATAATCAGCAGACATGAAGTATAAAATGAAAGGACACATTGTTCTGCAGATACTATTAGCAGAATTCATTATAACAGCCATCATCAGACACATTCTATTCACTATTCAGGTTTAAATGCCAATGAACATGGGGGCAGGCAGAGCCAGAAGGATGGTGATGATGTTTAGTTTTGTAGTGGATTCTGACTGTGTGATTGAGAAACCAATGAATGACATTCAGTGTTTTTAGAACATTCATAAATAAGATAAAGGCAAACAGCAGATATTCATTCGGGCCAATTTAAATAGAATACTTGCCTCACAGTTAGACGTTGCCCGTTTGATTCTCAGTTAGAGCGTCTTCTGTGTGGCGACATGTGTGAACGGGCATTCCTTCATTGAAGGTTGTGCGTTAGGCCCGGCAAACCAGCATGTAAAACTCTACTGCCAATCATTAGCGGACGGGAGTTCCGCTGTGGCGACCCCTAACCAGGAAAAGCCGAAAGATACAAACAAACAAACTAATTAAGATGTTTTATAAGAACATTATAACTTACACTTGGGTGTCAGATTGTTCATGTTACAAAAATCAATTTTAAAATAGCATAAATTATATATTTACAATTGGGCACATAGGATCAAAGGAGATTACTAGGCTAATGACTCTAAGGCCATTACAAGCCTAGCCAAGTTTTTCCCTTATTTCCACGATCAGTACCTATCACCCCTGTCCAAGAGAGACATGGGTGGTACCCCTGGGTTGAATTTACGGTCACTCATCCAGTCATCTAGATTGTGTTTGAAGACGGCCAATGAGGTGCTCTGCTTGATATGAAGCAGGACTCTGTTCCAAAGGTGAGGTAACCTCTGGGAGACAAATCTGTCCCTCCAGCAGGTTCTATTAATGTCACATACCAAGCTAAGCCCATTAGAGGGTGTAACCCATGTACCATTTGACTTACAGATATGCAACATTTCTAAAAAAGCAGGGTCAAAGACTGCCTTATAAGCAAGGCAGTGATCACCTCTGAGTAGTCTGTATGAAATAGAATAAAGTGAGAGTGATTTTAGATTATCCTCATAGGACAGATGCTGAAGACCTTGAATTTTCCTTGTGAGGAAACTTTGTGGTTTCCAGTTGCTGCAGGTGCTTGAAAAAGTACACACCAGATGGGGCATTGTACTCAATTATTGGCCTGATGAGGGAAGAGTGCAAGGAGGTTATAGCGTGTTTTTTTCTGGAGGCAATCCCCTTACTTATGAGATGAGCAATATAGAATGCCCTTCTTACCACTGTGTAGACATGGTGATTAAAGATAAAGTTGCTCTCAACCTGTGTGCCCAGGTCTCTCACCACTGAGTATGTACTTAGGGTGTTGTCACTGATGTGGTAGTCAGCAGGAACATCACATTTACTGAAAGGGATGATAATACATCTTTTTGTGTTGAGTTTAAGGCCATGACTATGGCACCAGTCATTTGTTTGTGTTAGACCCTCTTGTAGAATGTTGACATAATTTGGAGATTCTATGACTGCTCCCAGTTTGCAGCCATCAGGAAACTTTGCCAGCCACAAACCTTTAGTTTTAGCTTGCACTTCTGAGAAATAGATTCTAAACAGCAGAAGTCCCAGAACTGATCCCTGTAGAACATCACTGGTTACAGGTCTGCTGTTGGAGGTGGATTCCCCTATTTTGACTACATGGGTTCTATCAGTGAGGTGGGTGAGTTTGTCAGTTATGCCTGAGTGAGGATAGTGTCAAAAGCCTTGGCTAAGTCTAGGTAGGCTGTATGCACAGATTTCCCCTTATCAAGGGCCTTGGTGACTGTCTTGACGAAGTCCACCAGATTTAACAGGCACAATCTCCCTTTGACAAATCCAAATTAAGTAGGGCCAAGTGTTTGGAGGTTACCAGTATCTTTGTTGATAAAGTCAATGATGATTCTCTCCATGGCTTTGCAGATAAGGCCAGGCAGGCTAATAGGTCTATAACTCCCAGGGTCAATGGAAGCACCGCCATTGTTCAAGGGGACAATGGTTGCCTTTTTCCGTTCAGCTGGGATGAAGCCAGTTCTTTGACTATGATTGAAAAGAGTAGCCAGTGGCATTGCTAATTCCTGTTTGAGCCCATGTAGGATGCACCCTGGGATGTTGTCAGGTCCAATGGATGCTGTGTTTTTGACCTTAGAGAGGGTGTTCACAACCTGCTCTTTAGAGATACAATGTAGAGGACAGGTGGTAGGGATGTCTTAAGGTAAGTGTGACGGGGACAGAGGAGTGAAGTTTTCACAGAATCTGTTGGCTAACAGGTTAGCAATGTCCACAGGTTCAGTATATTTGGTATCATAAACTACGAGTTCAAGCACAAATCCGGGCCTTTCTTTTTAGGATACAGATGTAACTAAAGAATGCCTTAAGGTTATCAATAGTTGAAGAACTAATATAGATTTGTGATTAGCTTTAGAGGACTTCACAAGAAGTCTTATTTGCTTGTTTAAGCTGAGGAGGGAGTGTTTCCAGTTTAGGGCTCACTCCCTCTTACTCTTAGACAGTAATTTCTTCCTCTTATTGTAAAGCCTGTTAATGGCAGTTGTCCACCAGAGAGGTTTGCCCTTCCTTGGTCCTATCAGGTACGGCCAAGTCAATGCAGTTGTTCAGGTATGTGTGTGTGTGTGTGTGTGTGTGTGTGTGTGTGCATGTGTGTGTATATGTGTGTATTTAGACACACACACACACACACACACACACACACACACACACACACACACACAAAATATCCCATTTAATAAACAGATCACGTCAAGAAAACTATATTCTGTCTATCTGGAAAAAATCTTACACCCTGTCCCTCTGTAAAGCTATCAAGCTACAGACCAACTGCTATCATTCCTCCCCTCTCAAAAATCTTCAGCAAATGCCTTTACTTCTCCAATACCCCACAGATAACAGTATTATCTTTCCTACCCAGCATGGATTTAGATCAAATCACAGAACAACAACTGTCCTCTTGGATTTTGATCCTTAATAGAAACAATGGCAAAATGGTTTCTTCACTATTTTTGGATCATTAGAGGCTTATGACACTGTTAGTCAAACAGCTCCAAAAAGTACAGTGTATAGGTCACGCACACTCTAACCTCCAAAGGTTCAACAGGTATTTTATCAACAGACACCGAGCTGTAAAGTAGCTGTATCAGCCTTTCTTCCTGTCATTGTTGGGGTACCTCAAGGATCTTTCTTAATATCTCTGTTGTTTAATGATTTCATAGGTGACCTCCACAAAGCCTCCATGCATGCATACCTTATTCAGTACTCACATGACTCTATTCTCCTCTGTGTATCTAACAATCTGTCTAAACTCCATACACTTACCCAGGAATTCTCTTCCACTGAAGCTTGATAAGACAGCTCCCAACTGCTTTTAAATTCTAAAAAAGAAAAAATTCTTTACTTTACCCCTAAATCTTACTTTGACACCAATCAGGACTTCAAAAGCAATTCCTCAAACAATACACAGATCAAAGGTTACATATTGTAAACTGTCATCTGTTACTATTTGACAAAAAAACAAAAATTTTATATGCGTTTACACAAAGTGATCAAAGTAATCAAAAATACACATTTCAGAAAGTTAACAACTCAGCAGTGGAAGCCCTTTATTCTATTCACATCCCCAAACTAATGGAACTCACTACCTGTACCACTAAGACTCAGTAACAACCTGTTCACTTTCAACGAACAACTAATGGACCATTTCAAGAACTTCTGGTTATGCTCTTACTCCTAGCACAACAGTCATCTGCCTTACCACCACTTCACTACATTTCTCTTGGCCCCTAAAATATCTGGGCCTTTGTTATAAACAGTGAAGACTCAATTGTAAATAAATTGTATAGTCTAAGTCTCTTGTAACTACTGCTACAGTTTCTTGATACTAATGTCTTCAACTAACATTGTTATGCCCACAACTTACTACTCTACCTCCTAAAGGGTACATTACCTTAACATAGCCCGAATATCTTGTCTAGCTCCCATGTTAATACATGAATACTCATGTATGTTTATGCCAACAGCTGTTCCCTCACAAGTATTTGTATACATATTCCATTTCAACATGCTTTTTTGATTATACCAGTTTGTTGGTTGGGAGGGTGGCCTAATGGTTAAGGTGTTTGCCTTACAACACAAGGTGCAGGGTTTGAGTCTCACAAGGGTAATTGGCTAGGCTTAAAATGGCTTGCAAGGGCAGTTCGCTTAGTACTAATCTATGAGCAAATAATCTATGAACAAATTGAATGTATTATACCTGTGTGATTGTACCACTATGAATGCATTCTTTTATTGGATATGCTTTTATGCAATATGAACCAATTGAACATACT